>NC_136329.1:8435668-8718676 GCF_964198595.1 Lampetra fluviatilis
GGAGACCCCACCGACGACGACGACCACCACCACCAGACCTCGGGTGAGAGGCGCTCTCGCCAGAGGTAGCAAACGGGTTTTGATTCCTTACCCGTACCCGTACCCGGCCGGGTACGGGTAGCTGGGTATCGGGTAGGGTACGGGTATCGGGTACCCGGTTGCGACCTCTAGCTCTCGCACGACGCGGGTCGTGCGCTTGTGGAGCGAGGGCGCGGCCTGGCGCATCGGGCCGGGTCGTCTCGGTCGGTCGACCCCCACGGCACCGGCCGCCGGGTCTGTGCCGTGACCTCCTGCCGGTAGCCCCCAGAGTGCACCTGGCCTGGTACCGGCGCCGCAGTGACGTCGCCGCCGCTTGCTGCTGTTGTTGTTGTGCGTCCGCGTGTGCGTTTGTTCGCGTGTGCGGACAGCGCTACGCCGCGCTACGAACCCGGCGACCCGGGTTCCATTCCCGCTCACGGCCAACGCCGTCAGTGACGATTATCTGAACCGGTCCCGGGTCTCCCCTAGGTCGACTCGGCCTCGAATGAATACCTGGTGCGGTGTGCAGTAAACATCGCCACTGGGGAGACAAAGGCGGTCGGGCGTAGTGCTGGCCACCCACCCCCTCGTGTGCCGTTCTGGACCTTCATAGGTGCTGCTCGCTAACAGCGCTTGCCCCAACGGTCTGTTGAGGCTACACGGGGGATCTTTGTCTTTGTGCCCAGGCGGCCGTGGGCACGCGCCCCCCACCCTCGTACCCTCCACTGGCCGAAGTGAAGGACGTCCTGGCCAAGAAGTTCCCAGAGTTCGACAGAGACGCCATTGACGAGCTGGCGAGAGAGTTGTCCCGGTACGCACGCTCACCCCCCCCCCCTCCCTCACCCTCCCCTCACCCTCCCCTCACCACTCCCTCACCCTCCCTCACCCTCCCCTCACCCTCCCCTCACCCTCACCCTCACCCTCCCCTCCCTCACCCTCCCTCACCCTCCCTCACCCTCCCCTCACCCTCCCCTCACCCCCCTCACCCTCCCCTCACCCTCCCCTCACCCTCCCCTCACCCTCCCCTCACCCTCCCCTCACCCTCACCCTCCACCCTCCACCTCACCCTCACCCTCACCCTCCCCTCACTCTCCCCTCACCCCCCCCCTCACCCTCCCCTCACCCTCCCTCACCCTCCCCTCACCCTCCCCTCACCCTCCCCTCACCCTCCCCTCAACCTCCCCTCACCCTCCCCTCTCCCTCCCCTCACTCTCAACCCTCCCCTCACCCTCCCCTCCTCCCTCACCCTCCCTCACCCTCTCCCTCACCCTCACCCTCACTCACCCTCCCCTCACTCTCCCCTCACCCTCCCCTCACCCTCCCCTCACCCTCCCCTCGCCCTCCCTCACCCTCCCTCTCCCTCCCCTCACCCCCCCTCACCCTCCCCTCACCCTCCCCTCACCCTCCCCTCACCCTCCCTCACCCTCCCCTCACCCTCACCTCACCCTCCCCTTACCCTCCCTCACCCTCCCTCACCCTCCCCTTACCCTCCACTCACCCTCCCCTCACCCTCCCCTCACCCTCCCCTCACCCCCCCCCTCACCCTCCCCTCACCCTCCCTCACCCTCCCTCACCCTCCCCTCACCCTCCCCTCACCCTCCCTCAACCTTCCCTCACCCTCCCTCTCCTCCCTCCTCCCCTCACCCTCACCCTCCCCTCACCCTCCCCTCACCCTCCCCTCACCCTCTCCCTCCCCTCACCCTCCACTCACCCTCCCCTCACTCTCCCCTCATCCTCCCCTCACCCTCCCCTCACCCTCCCCTCGCCCTCCCTCACCCTCCCTCTTCCTCCCCTCACCCTCCCCTCACACTCCACTCACCCTCCCCTCACCCTCCCCTACCCTCACCCTCCCCTCACCCTCCACTCACCTCCCCTCACCCTCTCCTCACCCTCCCCTCACCCTCCCTCACCCTCAACCTCCCCTCACCCTCCCCTCACAATCCCCTCACCCTCCCCTCACCCTCACCTCACCCTCCCCTCCCCTCACCCTCCCCTCACCCTCCCCTCACCCTCCCCTCACCCTCCCTCACCCTCCCTCACCCTCCCTCACCCTCCCCTCACCCCCCCCTCACCCTCCCCTCACCCTCCCCTCCCACTCACCCTCCTCTCACCCTCCCCTCACCCTCCCCTCACCCTCCCCTCACCCACCCCTCACCCTCCCCTCACCCTCCCTCTCCCTCCCCTCACCTTCCCTCACCCTCCCCTCACCCCCCTTCACCCTCCCCTCACCCTCCCCTCACCTTCCCTTCACCCTCCCCTCACCGTCCCCTCACCCTCCCCTCCCCTCACCCTCCCCTCACCCTCCCCTCACCCTCCCCCTCACCAGAGGTCGCAACCGGGTACCCGATACCCGTACTCTACCCGATACCCGGCTACCCGTTTGCGACCCTGGTGCGGCCGGGTACGGGTACGGGTAGGCCGTGAGTCACTGGTGAGTAACCGTTTGTCACTCATTTCCCAACGTCTTGTCTCTTCTCACAATTCAAGTTCCTAGAATCAACCCACCCACGTCTGCAACATGGCTTCATCCCAGAGGTCGCAATCAGGTACCCGATACCCGTACGGGTACGGCCGGGTACCCGTTTGCGACCCTGGTGCGACCGGGTACGGGTAAGGAATCAAAACCCGTTTGCGACCTCTGCCACTCACCCTCCCCTCACCCTCCGCTCACCCCTCCCCTCCCCTCACCCTCCCCTCACCCTCCCCTCAACCTCCCCTCACCCTAGGCCGCTTTCCCAAGCCTACACCGCCGCGCTGCAGTCGGCGCTGCTGGTGGCGACGCAGGGTGAGCCGGGCGGCGCGGGGAGCCAGCGGAGGCAGGGACGCAGGGACCTGCAGGAGGAGCTGTCGGCCTCCGTCGCCAACATTCGCTTGTTCCTGCGGGGAGCCCTTCTCTTTCCTGGTGAGGGGGGGGGGGCGGGAGGGTGTACGAGATGCCGCCAGGAGCTGTCGGGGTTTTGTTTGCTTTCGTGACTGCAGGGATTCATCTTCTTTGTTCTTTCGGTAAAGTCACATAGAATGGAAATAATAAAATATTATTTTATAATGTTTTATTTGTATTATTTCCATTCTACGTGACTTTACCGAAAGAACCAAGACGAAGAAAATAAATTATTTAATAAAAACGCCGCGCTTCCTAAACTGTGGAATCGCCTCGCCCAAGAAGCAGGCTCCACGTGTCTCAGACGTCACGTGCTCCTTGTGATCAAGATGTCGTCTACCTACCGTTGTCCAATCGAGTTCTGTACTGTTTAGTGCACTTTCAAATAAAACCGTTGTTTTAGAAAAAAAAACTTTTTTCACGGAGTTTATTTCCCGCGTTGTCACCGAACGGTGACCAAACCGAGATCTTCCAACTCACCGCCGCCCCGCAGATGACGTGCAGCCGAACCTCAGCCGCCACCTGCTCAAGACGCTGTGCGCGGACGTGGGGAACTCGGTGTTCGCGTCCCTCGCTTCGGACGCCACCTCCGCGTCGTCGCCGGAGGCTGCCGGGCCCATCACTGCCGAGGTGACGCACGGCCGCGGTGGGAATGGCGGCGTTGTCTCCGCCACCATCGTCACCATCACCACCACCCACCACCATCATCACCAACCCCACTACTATCACCACCACCATCGCCATCGTCACCACCGCCATCACCACCACCATCGTCACCACCGCCATCACCACCACCATCGTCATCGCCACTACCACCACCATTGTCATCGTCATCGCCACTACCACCACCATCGTCATCGCCATCACCACCACCATCGTCACCACCGCCATCACCACCACCATCGTCATCGCCACTACCACCACCATCGTCATCGTCATCGCCACTACCACCACGGCCGCCACCACCACCATCATCACCAACCCCACTACTGCCACCACAACCACCAACGTCGCCATCGTCACCACAACCATCACCACCACCACCATAGTCACCACCACCACCATCGTCACCAACCCCACTACTGCCGCCACAACCACCACCACCACCGTCGCCAACATCACCACCACCACCACCACCATCGCCACCACCATCGCCACCCACCACCATCGTCACCAACCCCATGACTACCACCATCGCCATCGTCACTACCGCCATCACCACCACCGCCACCACCACTACCACCATCGTCACCGCATCACTCACACCAAAACGACAGCAGCACCTGAGATTTTGACACAAATCAATAACTCGTACGTTGTGAGGCCAGCATTGTGAAGAGGTCTCATTGGTTCATTCACAGCGGTGCTGGCCACCCACCCCCTCGTGTGCCACAGTGCCGGTAGCCTTCATAGGTGCTACTACACGCTAACAGCACTTGCCCTGACAGTTCGTTACAGGCTACACGGGGGAGCTTTGTCTTTGTGTGTTCATATGCGCTGCTACTCGCTAGCAGCACTTGCCCCACCAGCCTGTTACAGGCTACACGGAGGGGGATCTTTGCGTGAAACGAAGTTTCTCACCGATTGATTTCCGTCACTTTGGCGGCAGGGGCGGCTCAAAATCCTCGGGAAGGTGCCGGAGGACTTGCGCCGTCCACTCGTCAAGCTGCACGCCATGATGGGAGGCAAGGTACTGGCTGCCGGTGTTCATTGCCATCATTATCAGTACCACACCAAACCGTCTTGCCCATCGCGGGTTCGTATGTTCGTGTGTGTGTGTATACGCACGTACATGTACACAGCTGGTGCAATCGGCCAGTCATCTCAGTGAGTCGTGGCACCTGGGTCCGGCCGGTGACCTCACGTGGCCTCAACGTGCGCCTAGCCTGGTACAAGCGCCGTGGTGGCGGTGCCGTCACCACGCCGACTCACCGGCAGTGTCAGAGCACTCGCAGCTCAGGGTGAGCGGCGATATCGTGAGGCCATGAACAAGGATGCTGATGTCTCTGCTGTAGGCCAATCAGTTTTCAAAGAGAATGCCATGTCACATTGTAGTTACTTTATACTGGTAGGAACCTCCTGGTTACACCAGCCCACAGGGGATTATTGTGTCCGTCCGTCGTGCAGGGAGGGGCTGGGTGGAGAGGGGAGGGGCTGGGTGGGGAGGGTGGGGAGGGACTGGGTGGGGAGGTGCTGGGTGGGGGAGGGGAGGGTGGGAAGGGGAGGGTGGGGAGGGGAGGGTGGGGAGGGGCTGGGTGGGGAGGGGCTGGGTGGGGAGGGTGGGGCTGGGTGGGAGGGGTGGGGCTGGGTGGGGAGGGGCTGGTCACCCCGTGGTGCCCTGATAAAACTCAACGTTTAACCTACTCACGCCGGCTTGTGCCCGCCCTCACAGTCGGCCATATTTGCGGAATGCACCACGCCGCCGTTGACCCTGGCCATTGACCGAGCAACCCAACGTTCCTACCAGCTCCCTCCGCAGGAATGTGTTTATATTAATGACATTGCCATGTAACATTGTAGTTACTTTATTATTAAAGGCAGTGCCATGTAACATCAGAGCAATGTTTGTACCGCGTGCGGTTAACGCAGACTCGGTGATGCCTTTGCCAAAGCGATCTATTTGGTGTTTGAACGTCTTAACACAACCCCTGTTTTATCATGGCCAGGAAGGGTAACAACCCTGTTCTTTTTTTGCCTTCTCTGAAACTGGCAAAAAAAGTCCCGTGAACATCTTAACGCAACTTCTGTTGTACTGCCAGGCAGGGTAAAACCCTCTTCTCATCTGTCACAAGTTCCGTTGTTTCTCCCTTGTCCGTCCCCAATCGCCCCATCCTCACCCCATCGTTGCCCCTCTCCCCGCCCCTCTCCCTGCCGTGTGCACCGCCCTTTCAGAGCGTGGAGGAGTTCCTATCATCTCTGGAGGAGGCCGCTGAGGCTTGTGACCTCATGATCAAGAAGGTGGACAGGAAACGGGAGAGGTGAGCCGGGTTCGTGGTTTGCGACAGAGACCCACGGGCATGAGAGAGGAGGAGTGGAGAGACGTTGTCACTTTTCTTACCCCTACAATTTAATTTTCCTTTCCCCGTTCGCCATATTGGGATTCCGAATGTAAAACAGCTATAGCTGTCAACCCACACGGTTTAGCCCATATTTTTGTGCAAGGAAATTGAGTTTCCACTTCCATACGGCGTACAGCCGTTTCAATACGGGGGCAAAAATAATACTAAAAATGCTGTATTTTTGTTTGTGATGGAACTTTGTAGGATGACCGTGGAGATTTATGAAGGGCACGGGGTGACCGATAAGATCTGAATTGGTCTGTGATAAGGTGGGGCACTGATAAGGGGTTGACAGCTATGAGGCAGTGCGTTGGAAGATCTCGGTTTGGTCACCGAACTGCACGAGAAAGAAAAAAAAACGCATCGGACCAGTACCGGTCCGTGGCCTGTTAGAAACCGGGCCTCACAGCAGGAGGGCGAGAGCGGTGAGTCCGTGCGTGGCCCCCCACCTATTGTTTTATTTTTAACCAGGGGTGGGCCTGTGTGTGTGTAGTGTAGTTTGTGTAGTGTCTGTAGTGTGTGTAGTGTAGTGTGTGTAGTGTAGTGTGAGTGTAGTGTGTAGTGTGTGTAGTGTAGTGTAGTGTGTGTGTGTACTGTAGTGTGTGTAGTGTAGTGTGTGTAGTGTAGTGTGTGTAGTGTAGTGTGTGTGTTTGCGTGGGGAGCGGTGATGTAGCGGTTAGCGCGCTGCACTACGAACCTGGCGACCCAGGTTCGATTCCCGCTCACGGCAAACACCAGTGACGATTGTCTAAACCGGTCCTGTGCCTCCCCGAGGTCGACTCAGCCACAAATGAGTACCTGGCGCGATGTGTAAACATCGCCGCTGTGGAGACAAAGGCGGCCGGGCGTGGTGCTGGCCACCCACCCCCTTGTGTGCCGTGCCGGCCTTCATAGGTGCTCGCTAACAGCACTTGCCCCTACAGTCTGTTAAGGCTACACGGGGGATCTTTGTCTTGTGCGGCGGTGCAGGCAGCTGCTGTTCCAGCACAGGCAGGCGCTGCTGGGGCAGCTGGGTACGTGCGAGGACCCGGCCCTGGTGTTACACCTCACCGCCACGCTGCTCTTCCAGCAGGCGAGGCAGGCTGCGCTGCACGCGCCGGGCCGCTCCGTGCCCAGCATCGTCGCCCACCTCCATGGAGTCATCCCCCCGGTGAGAGAGACGAAAAAAAAAGTTGTCAGTTTTGTTGCCAGATAAAAGGGTAAAAAACCAATTATCGTTAAATCTTGATTTGAAGCTTTCGTCATCCATTCCCACCTTTTAAAACAGTCTGCCTCAGCAGCAGGCCACGCTTTCCCAGCTGATGACGGACGCTTGTGTTACACCGACGTGACTTTACCGAAAGAACCAACGAGTTTCGATTTAAAGATTTCGTGACTGCAGGGATTCATCTTCTTGGTTCTTTCGGTAAAGTCACGTAGAAGGGAAATAATAAAATAATAAAAAATAAAATAATTCTCACGACGTTTTGGCCACAACAAAAAGGGTAAAAAAAACAATTATCATCATTAAATCTTGATATGACGCTTTCGCCATCCATTCTCTTTGGTTCCCACCTTTTGAAACAGTCTGCTTCAGCAGCAGGCCACGCTTTCCCAGCTGATGACGGACGCTTGTGTTACACCGACGTGACTTTACCGAAAGAACCAACGAGTTTCGATTTAAAGATTTCGTGACTGCAGGGATTCATCTTCTTGGTTCTTTCGGTAAAGTCACGTAGAAGGGAAATAATTCAATAATATACGCTGCCAAGCCTGGTGGTGTTCATTCAGACGCTGTCTTTCCGACAGACCTGTTCTTCGCCTGAGTGACGGCTGCTTGCGTTGTGGCCGAAACGTCGCGAGAATTATTTTATTATTTTATTATTTCCTTTCTACGTGACTTTACCGAAAGAACCAAGAAGATGAACCAACGAGTATGAAGCTCTTTAGTGAGTTAATCCTCACAGATGTCCAGAAGTTTGTCCTCCCTCTCCTTCCCTCCGTCCCTCTCCCGCCCCCCACCCCCCCCACTCAGGACCACCACGCTCTGCTGCTGCGCTTCCAGTCGCTCGTCGTGAAGCTTCTCATTGGCCAGGGCAAGGGGGCGGAGTCGGCTGCTGCGGCGTCGTCATCGGCGGCGCGCTCCAATCAGGACGCGGCTCTCGGGCACGCCCCCGAGGGGGACCAATCGGAGAAGGCGACGGCCGAGGAGCTGCGCTCCCTGATTCCCTCGCTCAAGGAGTTGGTGACGAAGCCCAGGAAGACGTCCGGTTCGGAGGCCTAGGGCCGGCCCGAGGGCTCTCCTCTTGGGGGGGGGGCGGGCGGGGGGGAGGTGGGGGGGGGGGGCCCTCGGTCGTGACGGCCAAGCCGACGCGTCCGCTGAGAATTGTGGGTTTATAATTGAACCCCCTCGGCCGTTCCCGGTGGCGTACGCGTGCGGCCGGCTAACGTTGATCCTTCTTCCGGATGTCCCATTGATTGATTGGCTTATTTAAAGAACAAAAGACCACGACCCCGAGGGAGTTTCGCGACTCGCCCGTGACGGGGCTTGTGCCATGTCGGGACGGAATCGGACGCAACGAAAAACATTTAAAATAAAATAAAAAATTTAAATAAAATTACATAATCGGCGCGTCTTCGAGGGTCGTCGGACGTGCCGCCGCCACCACAAGTTTTTTGCGCGCCCAGCTCCCGGTAGAGAGTGGTGCGGCGGTCGTGCCGCTACGGTTCTCAGCGGTGAGTACCGACTTCTTGATAAAAACAACGACGCTGCCGCCGCCGCTACGTCTGCTGTTACGCCTCTCTCTCTGTAAAGAAAATTAGCGCCGAACCGCTTTGCACGATCCGCCGAAAACCTCGCTGCTGCCTACACGGTGCCGGGTTACAGGCAGCACAGACAGCCGCCACCACCGCCACCACCACCACCACCGCCTCGCTATAAATACAGTAGACTCAATTATCCGCGTGCAGTTTATCCAATTTTCAGAAGCGACTTGGCTTCAAATGACAGCTCAACGCAGTGGCTTATCATCATCATCATGATGTGGAATTTTTTTTAGGCCAAATACTCTAAACGCGTGACGTTGATTCTTAATGTGGAGGGGAAAACCAGAGGACCTGGAGAAAAATCCACGCGACCACGGAGAGAGAGACACGCAGACTCCAAATATACAGCAGCAGGCATTGTCAGGGTCGTGATCGAACCCACGACCTCCTGCATACCAGGCGAGGTAGTTAACATCCCGCCACAATGGATGCCATGGTAGCGGGATAAGTTATAAAGTTCTTATTCACAAATGTCCAGTAAAGAATCGTCTTTAGATGTCCATAAGAATCGGATTGATCCCTTTCGGGCAATAAAACAGGAAGTATGTTAAGATGTTCAAACACCAAATATGTTCACACAAACATTAGAAATACTCTTTGGGTCTTTCGGTAAAGTCACGTAGATAGGTTAAAAGAAAATAACAAAAATGAAAAAAAAAGTACTGGTAGTTATTTGTTATTAGACAATTAAAAAAAATACTAGTAGTTTATTGTTATTTTTGTTATTTTATTTGAACCTATCTACGTGACTTTACCAAAAGACCCAGACAATATGAATTCTAGCAGTCACTGAAAGCTTTAAGTCTACACATTAGAAAGTCCGCATTAACCACAGTACTTGTGGCAAAAACATGCAAACACACATGCTCTGATCATGTATGCATTGTCTTTGAAACTGATTGGCCTACACTAGAGACAGCCTTCGTTGCATATATCATTATCAGAGCGTGTGTGTGTGTTTGCGTGTTTTGCCACAAGCACCGTGTGCGGTTAATGCAGACTCGATGCCTTGCGAAAAGGTCTCCCTTTGGTTGTTTTAACATCTTAACACAACTCCTGTTTCATTTGCCAGAGAGGGTGAAGTCTCTTAAACTTTCTTCAGCACTTACACATCGGCCCACCGCCGCTCCGAGAGGGCTTATTCGGGACCGATACGTGTGTACGTATGTTCAACTTCTTTCGCACCGAACGGAGCCAACCGTGCTATTCGGTGCGGGGGAAGGACACCAAACCAAACACAACAACAACAAGAAGCAGTTCTAAAGAAATGAGTTTTCAAGTTAGATCTTAAGAGTGGCGTAGCTCCCAGCAGAAGGGGAGAGAGCGTTCCAGACGGCCGCGGGAGCGCGCCTGAAAGCGGCGCACGACGATGCGTTGACCGCCGTCTTTGTTCGACGGATATCCGGAAAGCCACCGGGAGGATGGCGACCGGAGTTCGCGTGGCGATGGTTTTGCGATCGATGGCGAAGCGAATTGTGGTGGTTCATTTGTGGGGGGTGCAGACGCAGATGCCACTGGTTCTTCACGTTCTACAGATGTAGATGCCACTGGTTCTTCACGTTCTGCAAATGTAGATGCCACTGGTTCTTCACGTTCTGCAGATGTAGATGCCACTGGATCTTCACGTTCTGCAGATGTAGATGCCACTGGTTCTTCACATTTTGCAGATGTAGATGCCACTGGTTCTTCACATTTTGCAGATGTAGATGCCACTGGTTCTTCACGTTCTGCAGATGTAGATGCCACTGGTTCTTCACGTTCTGCAGATGAAGATGCCATTGGTTCTTCACGTTCTGCAGATGTTGATGCCACTGGTTCTCTACGTTCTGCAGATGTAGATGCCACTGGTTCTTCACGTTCTGCAGATGTAGATGCCACTGGTTCTTCATGTTCTGCAGATATAGATGCCACTGGTTCTTCGTGTTCTCCAGATGTAGATGCCACTGGTTCTTCACGTTCTACAGATGTTGATGCCACTGGTTCTTCACGTTCTGCAGATGTTGATGCTACTGGTTCTTCACGTTCTGCAGATGTTGATGCCACTGGTTCTTCATGTTCTCCAGATGTAGATGCCACTGGTTCTTCACGTTCTACAGATGTTGATGCCACTGGTTCTTCACGTTCTGCAGATGTTGATGCCACTGGTTCTTTACGTTCTGCGCGGCGGTTTAACTTACAACTCTCGTTCCGAACGGGCAACTGGATGTAAGTAGAGGAGTCCCTGCACTCCTGGCCTAGACGTCTGCACAGGAGTACAAACTGGGTAACACTTCGTCTGTAATGTAATTTAAGAAAAATGCAATTTAACTTTAATTCAAAACTGCAAAAAATATATATTCTTACAATGTGGTTCATGCAGAGCGGGAAGCCATCAATGACGACCACTTTAATGCATTAATTACTTGTATTAAAACGTCATTATGCATTCCTCGGCAATTTTGGTTTTGTTTCCCTTGTAAATGTTTTAGGGGGCAAGATCTTAGCTACCTCGCCTGGTGTGCATGAGGTCGTGGGGTCGATGCCGACCCTGACGATGCCTGCTGCTGTATATTTGGAGTCTGCGTCTCTCATCATCATCATCACGGTGGCTAGGAGATGTAAACTGCCTCGCCTGGTGTGCAGGTGCCAGCATCATGACCAACTCGGGCATTGAAGTCACCCGGCAAGATGACTCTATCCCGAGGGGCCACTTTAGCCAGCACCTGTGACAGGAGGTCATAGAAGGCATCTGTCTCATCGGCTTTGCCTGCATCCCTCCACGGATGTTCGTCTTCGGTGGGGGCATAAGTAACCACGACCACCACTCCTCGCCTCCGGTTGATGGGAAGGCGAGCCCAAAGTAGCCTGAGGCTTACAGCTTCCCACACCTCACCGCCACGCTCCCATGCCCCCTTCATTCTTTTGTTCAGAAGAAGAGCCACTCCCTGTTGTTTAGTAGTCTCCTGCCCTGAGTAGAGGACTGTCCACCCCTCAGTGGCAGGAGCCAGAGCCGGTCCACCGGACCTCCTGAATACCACAGATCCAGGCGGTACCGGTCCAGCTCCTCACAGAGGAGTGGCAGCCTCTCCTCCGCAGTGAGCGTTCGAACATTCCACGTGGTCATCCGTAGTGTTTTTGTTGTTGTTTCTGGAGGAGCCCCGAGCGTAAACATTCGATCTCCTGGCTCCGCCAAATGCCCCACACACCCACACACACACGCAACTTGTACCGAGACACAATGCGGCCACAACACTTTCCAAAATTTATTCACCCGAAGCTAGTTTATTTTTTTGTTCACTCCACAAAATCCACACGCACACACGCGCGCGTCGCAAGCGGGGCTTGTTCTTGGGGTTTTCACAGAGGCATGCCTTATTTTATGCTCATGCAAAGAGAGAGAGAGAATATATAACGCGCCACTTTATCCCAACAACAACATCACTCCCGCCCGAAGCCCCCCCCCCCTAGTGGAGGAGACACTCTCGTACACCTAACGTTGGATCGGAAGCCGCTTTGGGGAGGGTAGTGAGTCCGTACCCCCATCCTTCTATCCCCCCCGCCTTGTCCCCCGCTTCTCATAACCCGTCTGCAGTGTTCCACGGGGTGCGTGTCCGTGTGTGTCTGTGTGTGCGTGTGTGTGTGTCTGTCTGTGTGAGTCTGTGTGTGTCTATGTGTCTGTGTGTGGCTGTGTGAGTCTGTGTGTGTGTATATTTGTGGTGACGATACCCATCGGTCATGCAGCCCCACCCTCCCCCTCCCTCTTTAGAGACCCACAGAGGCCCACACAGATTAGCACGGTTGGCTACGTACAAGAGAAGTTCAACACCGAGACCCACAGACATGGATGGTGTCGTGGGTCTTGTCACGACACGGTAGCTGGGTAGATGTTAACTACCTCGCCCGGTATACAGGAGGTCGTGGACTCGATCCGGGGGCGGTGGTGGCAATGGTGTGTGGGGGGCTAGGGGGGGGCTATTTTGGAGTTCAGAGGTCACGGCCGCAGTCGGGGCACAGGATGTCGTCGCGCTCGGTCAGGAAGCCGCGACCCACCAGCGACACGGCGCAGCGCTTGCACGTGAAGCAGTCGTCGTGCCACTGCCGCTCCTCGAACGAGATGTACTTGGCACCGCCCAGACCTGACACCGCGCGGTAGTGACACGCGCAAAGGGAGAGAGAGGTGAAGAGTCAGAGGGGGAGGATGGGTGGGTGGTTGGGGGAGAGTGTCAGGCGGCAGACATGGAGACATCCTCCTGTTTTGTTCCCTCTATCCCTCTATTTGAGGAACGAAACATGACGATGCCGGGTGTAATGACCGTGTTTTTGTACCGTTTGTTCTAACGTTCTTACTCTGTGCCCCTACTGGACATCTGCGAACAAAGAGCTTTATAACTCTTTGGATTCCTCCAATATAAACAAATATTCTGATTCTGATGAGTGGGTGCATGGGGCATGCAAGCTGGCAAATGTGAGCGCGACGGTGTTGGTGAATGGGTTGGCGGGGTGAGCGAGCGGGGCGGTGTTGGTGAGTGGGTCGGCGGGGTGAGCGAGCGGGGTGGTGTTGGTGAGTGGGTCGGCGGGGTGGTGTTGGTGAGTGGGTCGGCGGGGTGAGCGAGTGGGGTGGTGTTGGTGAGTGGTTCGGCGGGGTGAGCGAGTGCGGCGGTGTTGGTGAGCGGGTCGGCGGGGTGAGCGAGCGCGGCGGTGTTGGTGAGCGGGCAGGGCAGGGCCCTCTCGTCGCCTCACCGCTGATGGGGCTGGCGCAGGCGACGCAGCGCTTGGCGTAGAGTCCCGAGAAGCACTCGAGGCAGTAGGGGAAGTCGTCACGCGACGTGAAGCGCTGGCCCGCCAGGGCGCGCTTGCACGAGGTGCACACGAGGCACTCGCGGTGCCACGGCCCATCACGGTACGTCACGCCACCCGCCGTGATGGCCTGGGGAGGGGGGAGGGGAGGATGAAATCCATACCTTATCAGTGCCCTACCTTTTTTACAGACCAATTCAGACCTTATTGGTCACCCCGTGCCCCTTATAAATCTCAACGTTCATGCTACAAAGTCCCATCACAAGGGAGAAACACAAACAAATAGCCAAAAAAAATTGCCCGTATTTAAACGGCTGTAGGTCCTATGGAAAAAAAATTTCCCTGGACAAGAATTAGGGTAAACCGTATGGTTTGACAGGTATGAAAAACGACCCCGACAGCATCGGGAAAGGGAGCAGGGAAGAGACACCTAGGGTGATTAAGCTAAACTATTGAACTAAACTTTTTTTTACTTTACCAGGTAAGGCCCCACTCAACTGCTATGTGGTTCTTTTCCGAAGTGACCTGGCGATCACAAGTGATAGCTCAACGAAGTGGCATATCGTCATCACGTGGACATTTCTAGCAGCAGCCAAATACTCTAAATGCGTGACGTTGATTCCAAATGTGGAGGGGAAAAAACCGAAGGACCCGGAGAAGATTCCACGCGACCACGGGGAGAGATGCAAACTCCAAATATAAAGCAGGCATCAGGGCTAGGATCGAACCCATGAACCTCCTGCAAACCATTGCGAGGAGGTAGTTAACATATACCTAGCCAGATGTCCAGTATTTTACACCATTAATACGCCATTCGCATGAACCTCAAACCTTGTATACAAACCCGCCTTTCAAACTCAGTAATTTTACTGGAGAAATCCAATGAGCTATAACGTTATTTTTCACGAACAACCAGTGGTTTACATCCTTGATATCCCCCCATTAATTTACAGACCCTCGAATATGAAGTCGACTTTTCACCATTAATACGCCAATCCTATGAACCACAAATCTTGTATACAAACCCCAGATTTCGTAAATGAGAATCTGTATTTATAATGGCGAAATCCGATGAGCTATAAAGCTCTTTTACGCAGACGTCCAATAGTTTACATCGTTATAACCCCCTTCCCCCCACCCCATTCATTTACCATGACCCACAAACCCGCGAATACAAAGTCGACTTTTCAGAATTTTGAACAGGAAGTGTGAGTAGCGGCGGCCATTTTATTTTATGCCGCTCAACTACGTTGCTAAGCGACGCCCTCCCGTCCCGCCCACCCCCCCAATCTCCTCCCCCCTCCCCGCCCACCTTCTTGCAGAGAGTGCAGTGCTGAGCGAACTGCTTCTCGTAGCACGGCACGCAGTACTGATCCTTCTCGCGCGGCACAAAGCTCTTGCTGCCGATCGGCTGCTGGCATCGGGCGCACCCGAAGCACGTCTCGTGCCAGCTGCTGCCGCGGAACTCCATCTTGCGCGTGCCTACCGAGTTGGGGAGCAGTGCCGAGTTAAGCTAGTGTGGGGCCTGTAGCATTTGTTATAAAGGCGCCCTACATATAAAAAAACACTTAATATTAAAATACACATTTTTAACTTGCACAGTAAAGTAATTGTATTGTTTCATTTGTTATACAGCCAGATAATACCTTAAACACCCTGTCGTTCATAAAAGTTGAAGGCGGTAAAGTACTACAGTAATAGAGCAAGTGCAGAATTACTGAACCGGAATTAATAGCTTGAAAGCGTTTAGCGCGGGGGCCCTTGAAAGTGCGGGGCCCGTAGCATTTGTAGCTACTTTTTCCACGAGGATAATCCGGCACTGGTTGGGGGGTCGGAGGGGAGGTCGATGGAGGGGGTGGTGGTTGAGGGGTTGTGAGCAATAAAGGATTGGCGGTCGACGTTGATACTAAGATTAAAAGAAAGAGTTTATCATGGGATCTTCTTTGCCAGTATCAAAATGATTCCTTGCAAAAAGGTTTCTGTTTGGTGTTTTAACATCTTAACGCCTGTTTTACTGCCAGAAAGGGTACAACCTATTATTGCGAAAAGAGTTTAGTTGAATAGATTAGCTTAACCACCCCACATGTCTCTCCCCTGCTGCCTTCCCCCGACGCTGTAGGATCGTTGTTCATATCTGTCAACCCCATAAGGTTTAGCCCATATTCTTGTACAGAGGAAATTGAGCTTTCAGGTCCATACGGCATACAACCGTTTCAATACGGGCAAAAAAGAAAAATTTGTTTTTCTCCCCTTGTGATGGGACTTTGTAAGATGAACGTTGAGATTTATAAGGGCACGGGGTGACCAATAAGTTCTGAATTAGTCTGTAATAAGGTAGGGCACTGATAAGGGGTTAACAGGTATGCATATTCCTGAGCGGGAATTGAACTTGGGGTGCCTGGTTCGTAACACAGTGCGCTAACTGCTACACTACCGCTCCCCACACGTACACTGCACACACACGTGCACACATACACACGTACACACACACACGTACACACTCACGCACCGGGCAGCACGGGCTTGTTGCAGGCGGCGCACTTGGCCGAGTAGTGGTTGGCGTGGCACTCGGTGCAGAGGAGCTTCTCATCGCGCGCGCTGAACGCTTTGTCAGCGAGAGAGCGCTCGCAGGAGGCGCACTTGAAGCATCCCTCGTGCCAGTGGCGGTCCTTGTACGACAGGTCCTGTCCAGGGTGGGTGGGTGGTTGGGTGATGGGGGGTGGAGAGTGAGTGAGTGGTGAGGGGTGGGTGGGTGGGTGGTTGAGTGGTGGGTGGTGGTGGGTTGGGGGGTGGGTGGAGGGTGGGGGGGTGGAGGTGGGTGGTGGGTCGTGGATGGAGGGTGAGTGGTGGGGGTTGGTGGGTGAGTGAGTGGTGGGTGGGTGGGTGGTGGTGGGTTGAGTGGAGGGTTGTGGGGGGTGGGCGAGTGGTGGGGGGTAGGTGGGTGGAAGTTAGCATCTCGCCACAGCCTCACCCCGAATGGTTGTGTTCAATGGCGGAGCCAGGATTTTCAGGTAGGGGGGGCAACCCCTCCAGCAATGAAAAATGATAGAAGTTGTAAGGACTGTTTAGACGTCGCACCAGGTACTCATTTGAGGCTGAGCAGACCTAGGGGAGGAGGCCCAGAGGGCCGATTCAGATAATCGTCACTGGTGGTGGCCGTGAGCGGGAATCGAACTCGGATCGCCTGATGATTTTGCTTGTAATCACCAGCGAAACGTCACAGTACTCGAATTGTAAATGTTGTGGTACACAACCGGGATGTGCTTAAGTAGTAACGAATTGGCAAGTTTTGTTAACGTGGCAAACCTTACTAAATGACCGTGTGGCGAGTTTAACGAC
Organism: Lampetra fluviatilis; assembly: GCF_964198595.1. Classification (NCBI taxonomy): domain Eukaryota; kingdom Metazoa; phylum Chordata; class Hyperoartia; order Petromyzontiformes; family Petromyzontidae; genus Lampetra; species Lampetra fluviatilis. The sequence goes on from NC_136329.1 coordinate 8,452,547, forward strand.
ATATTTATATTTACATGACCTAACCCAGGCTTTCGCGACCAATGAATTACATTGGTCGCAAAAGCCTACATGCTTTCTGTAAACTATAAACAATTTTTATTTTACGAGGTAAGGCCCACTGAGCTATGTAGCTCTATTTTAGAAGTGACCTGGCCTTCCAAAATGATAGCTCAACGAAGTTGCTTATCATCATCACGTGGAAATGTATAGCAACAGCCATATTACTCTAAACGCATGACGTTGGTTCTCAATGTGGAGGGGAAACCCGGAGGTCCCGGAGAAAAATCCACGCGACGCCCGGGGAGAGAGAGACACGCAAATTCCAAATATACAGCAGCAGGCGTCAGGGTCGGGATCGAACCCACGACTTCCTGCATACCAGGCGAGGTAGTTAACATCTCCTAGCCACCACATAGCCGCCCTCAATGTGTCCCAGTTGAGCACCGCCCCCTCCCCCAAAAACACGTGGGTAGCCTTTGAATTTTACCTTCGAGTCGCAGCCAATTGGCTGCTTGCAGCTCTCGCAGGCGTGGGTGTAGAGCGTCTCGTAGCAGCGCACGCAGTACGGGTTCTCCTCGCGCAGCACGTACTTCTTGCCCAGCAGAGACTCCTTGCAGTAGTGGCAGTCGTAGCGTTCCGACGCCATCTTGATGACGTCACCTACGGTTCAAACAATGGCGTCGCACGGCGCCACGTGCGCGCAGCACGTGTCACTTAAGTCCAAGTGCAATGTGCAAAAGGCCCCGCCGGGTGTGCCCCTTTACTCAATGCGGGTCAGAAGAGGACCCTTTTGTGTTGTTGAGGCTTTTTTTCGTTGCAAGGAAGAACTCATTACTTTCTAAGAAGAAATTTCATTCCTTTAAAGCTGATGCTTTACAAACCAAACTAGGTGCTCGTTTAAGACTGAGTCGACCTCGGTTTTTTCCCCTCCACGTTTGGAATCAACGTCATGCGTTCAGAGTTATTTTGCTGCTGATGTAAATGTTCACGTGATGATGATGGTAAGCCACGTTCGTTCAGCTGCTATAATTTGTAATGACCAGGTCGTCTCTGAAAAAGAGCTACTTAGTAGCTAGATGGGCCTCATCTGGTCAAATACAAATTTGAAGTAGTTACAAAATTAGTCGAGGCCCAGGACCGGTTGAAATATTCACTACGGCTGTTTGTCGCGAGCGGCAAACAAACTCGGATTTTGGAGCGGGGCGCCGCTAACCGATGCGCCACCGCTCCCTGCGTAAAGTATGGTCTTCGAGCAGCAGTGGATTGACAAAGAGACTAATGGGCATACATTTAAAGCTGAGCTGTGATAATTCGTCACCTACATTTAGGGGGAGAGATAGGCTCTCACTTTCAGTGAATTGACCATAATATCCGAAGGGAAGGGGTAACCTTAGATTCCATACCTAGGCTACACAGACAGGTATTGAGTGTGCACGTGAATTACTATGTGGACACTGGTGTCGATTATGTTACGTATGTGCATGTGTGTGCATGCAAGTCATGGAAACGAATGATGGCATTATGAAAAATAAGAATAGGTTTTACCCTTGATGGCAATAAAACAGGAGTTGTGTTAAGACGTTCAAACACCAAATATATGAAACCTTTTTGCAAGGAATCAAGTCTGCATTAACCACACACAGGACTTGTGGTGAACATGCAACCATGGCTCTGATAACATATGCATTGTCTTCGAAACAAATTGGCCTACACGAGATATAAGCCAACTGATTGGCCTACATCAGTTTCGAGGCCAATGCATATATCATCAAAGTATGTTCACCACAATTACTTTGTATGGTTAATGCAGTACTATATTCACGTGAAATATATCTATTTGTTGTTTTAACAATTTAACACCCGTTTTATTGCCAAAAAGGGTAAACCCTGTTCTTATTTTTCATACTTTGATACTGGCAAAAGGGTCCCATGAATGATGACATATTAGTAAATCAGAGCTGCAACACCCGACTAGTCACGAAAAATTACGGAAAAAGAGTTTTACGGCCGATGAAACGTCACTGATAGTGTTTATCAAACCAAATCCATTGTCTTAGGATCTTTTGGAGTGGAGGTTGGGGGTTATTTTTAGGTGCGTTTGACTGATCCTCAATTTTAAAAAATGACGTAATGTATATTTCGCACCGTACGTAACCAACCGTGCTTATCGGTAACCTACAACAAATAGAGCACGAGTTTAGTTATTGAAAGTTTTGCCGCGACTCATAGCGTGATTTTAAACGGGGCCAAATCTCCCCCCCGCCCCGCCTTATAGAATGTGTTAATTCTAGATTACAAACAACAAACAAACAACAGAAAAAACTCGTGCGGTTATTTATCAAGGCAACGTCAAACGACACGTAGACGAGGCGGGAACGAGGAGAGAGGTGGGGGGGGGTCATTGCAGCTCTCACATAAACGTGCATCTACAAAAGGGGCAGCCAAAACGTTTGGATAATGAATCAGATGTGCGCATCATTTAGAGCAGTGGTTCTTCTTCTGATCCTAGGATGCGAGACATGGCCAGATCTTTTTTTAAAGGTAAATCATCAAAACACAAATTAAGAGCGGGCCACGTAAGTACAACTTAGTTGCATAGTACCCTATATGCATTAACATTACACTTTGTTTTTACGATTGAGAACCATAGGGGTGCAAGGCTGCAGTCCTGGTTAAGAACCACTGCTTTAAAGTATGATCGGGTTAAGAGGTGCCACGGTGGCTAGGAGATAACTACCTCGCCTGGTATACAGGTGGTCGTGGGTTCGATCCCGACCCTGACGCCTGCTGTCAGGTCACTTCTGAAAAATAAGTTCATACCTCAGTGGGCTTTGCCTGGTAGGATGGGGATGGTTTCGTTGAATTTGTTTCTGTTTGGGTGATTTGTTTACCATTCTTGTACTTTGCACTGTTATCATGTGTTTGTACTGTTTGCTGTTGGAACGTTCAAACCCCGTGTCCCTACTGGACATCTGTGAAAAAGAGCTGTATAGCTCATCGGATTCCTCCACTATTAATAAAGATTCTGATTCTGTATATTTGGAGTTTGCTTGTTCTCCCCGTGGTCGCGTGGATTTGTATTCAGGTCCTCCGGTTATTCCCCTCCACATTTAGAATCAACCTCACGCGTTTAGAGTATTTGGCTGCTGCTTTAAATTTCCACGTGATTATGATGATGATATGCCGCTTCGTTGGGCTATCATTTGCCAGGTCGCTTCTAAAAACAAGATACATAGCAGCTCAGTAGTGGGCCTTGTACCCACCTGGTAAAATAAAAAAAAATCGTTTAGTTTGAGTTTAGTTTCAGTTCGTCTGAGATGGATACCACTAACTCTAACCAACTTGACCTGACCATCTAATTAGACTTTCGCTCGTTCTCAGATGGGCACCACCACTTGTAACCTTCTTCTCTCCTTATCTCCTCACGTCTTATCGGAGACATTAGTGCAGCCATTACAGAGATCCGTTTCGTTTTAACCACTACCCAATCAATCTTGATTTGAAGCTTTCGTAACTGCAGGAATCCATACTCTTTGCTCATCAGGTGGGACGGACGCTTGTGTCGCCTCCGAAACGTCGTGATTTATTTTATTTTATACCTACGTGACTTTACCGAAAGAACCAAAGAGTATACTACCCAATCCTACTTGTTTAGCACCTTCTGAACCAGGTGAGAAACCCATGGAGACCAATCGCCTCTTTTATATATTTAAACACACACAATAGGGGGGGGGGGGTAATTAGTTTCATGTCAAATGTTTTGACTGCCCGGTGTATCTACGTGTTGTCGTATATGAATGTTAAGGTGTGAACCGTTAAAGCGTTTGATAGGCACACACAGTAACGGAAGTCCGATCCATCCGCCGCCATCTTGATGACGTCACGCCGCCCCCTATAGAAACACAGGGTTAAGTGTTTCTGCATTTGTATAACTTTTTTTCGTAACTTACGCTCATCAACTGCTGTATATCTCGACTTCTGTTACGAGTGCCGATGTCATACCTGTCAGCCCCTTATCAGTGCCTTATTACAGACCAATTCAGACCTCATTGGTCACCCCGTGCCCCTCACAAATCTCAACGTTCATCCTACAAAGTCCCATCGCAAGGGAGAAACACAAAACAAATCTACTAAATTTCCCTGTACAAGAATACAGGTAAACCGTATGGGTTGACAGGTATGCGATGTTAACCACCGCTGTGGCCGCGGCTACTCGGCTCGCGTTTCATTGACAACGTTTGTTTGGTGATCTCGCTGCCTGAACCGCACAATCGAAGCAAAAGAAGACTCAACTCGACACATTCGTCAAAAGCCGCGCGCTCGTGCGTGCACGCGTGGTCTTAAAATAGGAGGAGGAAATATAAATATATAAAACAGGCGACGTTCCGGGGTAGTGGCCCTTTCGCATGACATGTTGGCAGCGACGTTCGCAGCAGGTGTGCCATGAAGAAGGCCCATTCGCCGGGAACGTCGCCCCACGGTGCCCATTTATCGGCGGACTCGTTGAGTTTTCTTTTTCTTTAGGGAGGGGAGAGGTGGTGGTGGTGGTGGTATTGAGAGTGGTTCACGTGGACTCGTAAAATAAATTCAAGTGGCTCGTTGTAACAGGGCGACGTGAATCAATGTCTCCCGTTGAACGTGAATAACGAATGACAACGTCTCTGAAGGTTGTTAGGGGGGGGGGGTTGTTGTTGATGTTGTTCTTAGTGGGATCTTAGTGGTCAACTCTGAGGCATCTGCCAGTCCAGTGGTGGTTTTTATTTAATTTAACATTCAAAGCTCTTGGTTGGGGTGACCAAGTGACAGAGCGGAGAGTGGAGCGGCGATTGAGAATGTTTCGAGAAAGGTTGTTGAAGTCAAAACGTAGTAGGGCTTTGCCGACCAATGGTGTCTATAATAGAGGTTTTAGTTTTTTGGGGGGGCTTAGATCGCGTAAATATAAACGTGTCGTTAGACCCGCAGCCACCCGATGCAGCCGAATTCGTAAGGTTTGTCACAGTTCTGTCTATGGCCTGATGATGCTGCTTGTTGTTGTTGTAATTACCAGTGAAACGTCATGGTACTGGAATTGTAAACGTTGTAATGGGTTTACTCTCCAACACACAACCGGTTAATGCTGAACTAGTAACTAATTGGCCACGTTTTGTTTACGTGACAAATCTTTGCTGTGTCGGGTGGTGATGGCGCGTTTAATGCAACGTTTGTATTTATACGATGTAACCCAAAAAACTCTCTATTACTTGATTATTGCTCTGGTGGCGCTGGTACTAATGAAGATGCTGATGATGATGCTGCTGATGTATGTTTGTCGACCTCCTTTCGCACCGTACGTAGCCAACTGTGCTAATTAGAGGTGCGGGTGGAAAGACAACACTCCCTGGGGGTGCGAGATGTCCTTTCTGGAGGTACGAGACATGGCCAGATTTGTTTTTAGAAGGTAAATAATCAAAACACAAATTAAGCATGGGGCACGTAAGTAACAACTTTATTTGTTTCATCAAACCCTCTACGTATTTATTAACATTATAATTTGTTTTAACCATTGAGAAGCAAAGGGGTGCAAGGCTGCAGTAAAGGTTAAGAACCGCTGGCCTAGAATGATGACTTAAAAGCGGACAGCTCCGAGTGGCTTCCTAATATCGGAAGGGGAAGAGCGTTCCAGACGGCCGCCGAAGCAGCGAATCCGAAAACGCCACGCAATGATGCGGAGGCCGACCGTCTTCCGATGGCTTGGGCCAAAAAGCCACTGCTGCTGCTATGAGGATATTAAGGGTACATCCCTCGAGATTCGTAAAATATTTCTAAATCTGGAGAGCACACGTTCTTTTTTCCTCGTCATTTACCCTCCCCGTGGGGCTACGCGAGATGACCCATTGGCCACCCCGCGTGGTGTCGATAACGAAGCGGGATTATCGGTTGATTACTCTCGAGACGCTGCGGTTACGGGAGTCGGAGGTGAAGGTTAGGGTCAGGGTCGTGTTGACCTGTCCAGCGGCTAAAGGCGATGGCCGTCGCAACGACACGTGGCACGCACGCGACACGCAGAAGGCTATGCGCACGTGGGCAATACGTGCATCCGTAACACGTGTGTGTGTAAATTTCGATTTAAAGCTTTCGTGACTGCAGGGATTCATCTTCTTGGTTCTTTCGGTAAAGTCACGTAGAAGGGAAGTAATAAAATAATAAAAATAAAACATAATAAAATCATTCTCACGACGTTTCGGCCACAACGCAAGCAGCCGTCCGCAGGTGAAGACCAGGTCTGTCGGGGAGACAGCGTCAGACGCTTTTTTTATTATTTTATTACTTCTCTTCTACGTGACTTTACCGAAAGAACCAAGAAGACGTGTGTGTGTGTTGTATATGCTGTATGTGTGTGTGTGCTTCTGTGCATGTGTGCTCACTAACAGCACTTGCTGTAGCAATTAGCGCTACGCTGCGCTATGAACATGGCGACCCAAGTTCGATTCCCGCTCACAGCCACCAACACCAGTGACGATTATTTGAACTGGTCCTGGGTCTCCCCTAGGTCGACTCAGCCTCGAATGAATACCTGGTGCGGTGTGTAAACATCGCCACTGGGGAGACAAAGGCGGTCGGGCGTGGTGCTGGCCACCCACCCCCTCGTGTGCCGTTCCGGCCTTCATAGGTGCTGCTCGCTAACAGAACTTGTCCCCAAAAGTCTGTTAAGGCTATACGGGGGATCTTTGTCTTGTGTGTGTTGTGTATGTGTGTGTTGTGTATGTGCAAATGCACAGCATCCATTTAGCGCAGGGGTCGGCAAACCTGCGGATCCTGAGCCACATGAGGTGGCTCTGTAAGGACTGCAGTGCGGCTCTTGAAATATGGGAGGGGGGGGGGAGTCCAGTTCTTTCATGGAAGTCCAGTTTACCATGGGAGTCCAGTTTTTCCATTGAATTCCAGTTTACCATGGGAATCCAGTTTTTCCATGGAATTCCAGTTTACCATGGGAATCCAGTTTTTCCATGGAAGTCCAGTTTACCATGGGAGTCCAGTTTTTCCATGGAAGTCCAGTTTACCATGGAAGTCCAGTTTACCATGGGAATCCAGTTTTTCCATGGAAGTCCAGTTTACCATGGGAGTTAAGTTTTACCATGTGAGTCCAGTTTACCATGGGAATCCAGTTTTTCCATGGAAGTCCAGTTTATCATGGGAGTCCAGTTTTTCCATGGGAGTTAAGTTTTTCCATGGAAGTCCAGTTTATCATGGGAATCCAGTTTTTCCATGGAAGTCCAGTTTTTCCATGGAAGTCCAGTTTATCATGGGAGTTAAGTTTTACCATGGGAGTCCAGTTTTACCATGGGAGTCCAATTTTCAATGGGAGTCCAGTTTACCATGGGAATCCAGTTTTACCATGGGAGTCCAATTTTCAATGGGAGTCCAGTTCACCATGGGAATGGCTTCGTGACCGTTATTTATTGAGGGGCCACCGCCGTCCCCTCGCATTTACCACCACGGTGCATTGACCGCTCTTTAAATATTCGGGGGGGGGGGGGGTTTGGTTATTTAATTTTCCGACCCCCGATAGAATGCTCACTGATATTTGTACGCACACACACAGCCAGCAAGCAGTGTACATGCATATTGCGAGCAGGATACACACACACACAAGCATATACTCACGATGTCGTTTAAAACACGTGGATTCTATAGACAAATATCCCCCCGTATAGCCTTTAAACAGACTGTAGGGGCAAGTGCTGTTAGCGAGTAGCAGCACCTATGAAGGCCGGCACGGCACATGAGGGGGTGGGTGGCCAACACCACGCCCGGCCGCCTTTGTATCCTCAGTGCCGCACCAAGTACTCATTTTGAGGCTGGATCGACCTAGGGGAGGCCCAGGGCCGGTTCAAATAATCGTCACCGATGTTGGCTGTGACTGGGAATCTAACTCAGGTCGCAGGGTTCGTAGCGCAGTGCGCTGACCGCTACACTACCGCTCCCCACTACTCAAATATACACACAGATAAACACAACCACATATGTACACATATACACACACACACATGCACATGAACACATGCACATATGTTCGTGTGTGCCATATATAAAAAGACAAAGATCCCCCCTACAGCCTGAACAGGCTGTAGGGACAAGTGCTGTTAGCAAACACCTCTGAAGGCCGGCACGGCACGGCACATGTGGGTAAAACAACGCCCGGACGCCTTTGTCTCCCTAGTGGCGATGTTTACACACCGTACCATGTACTTATTTGAGGCTGAGTCGACCTAGGGGAGGCCTAGGACCGGTTCAGATAATCGCCACCGGTGTTGGCCGTGAGCGGGAATCGAACCTGGGTCGCCAAGTTCGTAGCGCAGCGTAGTGCTAACCGCTACACTACATAGCACACACACACACATAAAGACACACGCATATACACACGTACATACGTGTATACATAGTAATGCATATACACACCCGTACACTATACACACACACACACATATAAGTAAACACACACACAGGTACACGCACGCATATGCACACGTGCAGATACATGCACACACATTCAAAACGCATTCATACGTACAAAATTCCGCCCACGTGAGCCATATATTTCCTACGAATAGGCGCATGCGCACAAGCACGCGTGCAACCAGCACGTGGTCGCCGCGTGCAACGAGCACGTGGTCGCGAGTCGCCGTGACGCGTGTGTTTTTTTACCTGTGACGTCACGCGCTTTCACACCGCGGCTCCGTCTCGCTGTGTCTCGCGCGGGCCCCTTCCCGAGCGCCCTTTTATCCTCTCCCTCCTCCCCCGCGTCACCTCCCTGCCCGCCTCTCGCCTCGCCCCTAAGAGACGGAGCTGAGATATGGAGAGCCTGGGAGGGAGGGAGGGGAGGGAGGGGGGGAGGGAGGGGAGGGAGGGGACGGAGGGGAGGAGGGAGGGAGGGAGTGTAGGGGAGGGAGGGGAGGGGAGGCAGGTCAGGCAGGTGCCTTCGCCGCTATGGTGCTGGTAGCGCAGCAGCAGGGGATCTGGTGATGGGTTTTTGAGGGTGATTTGTGTTTCTTGTTGGTGTCTATGAACACAGTAACACACAATGGGACTAATGTTACACGGGAAACCCGCGTTATATATTTGATTAAAAAAGGGAGCGCATAAGCAAACAAAAAAAATACAAGCAAAAAAACGACATGATGAACGAAGTAAAGTGCCGAAAACGTCTGATCGTTAAAAAAGGAGGGAGGGAGGTGGGGAGGGAAGGAGGGAGGGGAGGGGGGGAGGTGGATATGTGGGGAGGGAGGGGGGTGGTTGTGCACTACCGAGGGGACGTGCGAGTGATGAAAAGGAAAGAGCGATGGAGTTTTCACGGCAGAGTGGCGGTGACGGTGGCATGAATCAGCGTGGTGGTGGCTTTTGGCTGGCCATCGAACGCTACACAACGCATTGCACGCTACGCAATGCATCGCACGCTACACAATGCATTGCACGCTACACAATGCATTACACGCTACACAATGCATCGCACGCTACACAATGCATTGCACGCTACACAATGCATTGCACGCTACACAATGCATTGCACCCAACACAACGCATTGCACGCTTCACAACGCATTGAACGCTACACAATGCATTACGCGTTACACAATGCATCCTACGCTACAATGCATTGTATACTACATAATTAATTGTATACTACACAATCCATTGTGTAGTGTATAGTGTAGTGTATAGTGTAGTGTATATTGTAGAAAGTAGTGTATATTGTAGCGTGTAGTGTATAGTGTAGCGTGTAATGTATAGTGTAGTGTATAGTGTAGTGTATATTGTAGAAAGTAGTCTATAGTGTAGCGTGTAGTGTATAGTGTAGTGTATAGTGTAGTGTATATTGTAGAAAGTAGTGTATAGTGTAGCGTGTAGTGTATAGTGTAGTGTATATTGTAGTGTACAGTGTAGTGTATGTGCGTTGAACTTTTTTCGCACCGCAGCCTCGCCAACCACAGTTATGGGAGGCTCGTTGGGGGATCGGAACCATTCGATCGAGGCCGTGTGTGCGTGCGCCCGTGCGTGCGTGGTGGGATGGCGAAGCTAAAATTACTCGCGTCGGCTGTGGGAGCGTTGGTAACAGACCGGAGATAAGTAACGAATGTAAAAATAAGTGGATTACGGAGGTATGCACGTATGCGTGCGTGGACGCGCCTCGAGGAAGTCTTGACTTCTTCCCGCATCCTTAATCCTCCGACACGAGTGTCAACACTTGCCCATCACACATGCAGAGAGAGAGATGTGTGCGTTTGTGTGTGCATTCATAGTGGGGAGCGGTGGTGCAGCGGTTAGCGCTACGCTGCGCTACGAACCTGGCGACCCAGGTTCGATTGCCGCTCATGGTCAAAATCAGTGACGATTATCTGAACCGGTCCTGGGCCTCCCCTAGGTGGACTCAGCCTGAAATGAGTACCTGGTGCGGTGTGTAGTTATAATCGCCACTGGGGGAGACAAAGGCGGCCGGACCGTAGTGTTGACCACCCCCTCGTGTGCCGTGCCGACCTTCATAGGTGCTCGCTAACAGCACTTGACCCAACCAGTCTGTTCAGGCTATACGGGGAGGTGTCTTTGTGTGGGGTAGCGTTCGGGGGGGGGGGGGTAGAGAGAGAAAGTGAGTACCCATCATCACCAGGGCCTATCCCTCCACCGCCGCTTGTCCGTCGTCGGAACCCCGGGGCCTAATTGAGGAAATGTATCCACGTTGAGCTCCGATGGGTGGCGGCCGGGTCGTGGTACTGGCCACCCACCCCCTCGTGCGCCATAGCGCCGGCCTTCATAGACGCTGCTACTCGCTAACAGCACTTGTCCCAACAGTCTGTGAAGGCTACACGGGGGATCTTTGCACGAATTGTAATCCGGGGGGTGAAGTGGTTTCATTGGACGGAATCCACGATCCCACTCGGATTTTTGCACACAGGGTTGGTGTACGGTGCTTTTTCTGCAATATTTTGCTGTCTTTTCTTGGATTTTCTTTTTGCACATAGTCACTTTGAGATGTTTTCTTGTTCATGTTTTTGTTTTTTTGTTTGTTGCGGTTGCACCCGATTCAAGAGCCGAATGGCCACACAGGGCTATACCTAATCAATGAAACTTGAAAATGAAAACGATGACATCAATGGGCCGTTCCATGGCGACAGCGAGTGCGCTTTCCACAAGGGCTCACTAGAGGGCAGATTCCGGAAGTCACGGAGGTCGGCTCAGGACACGACAGTCTGGGCGAACCCGCGAGAGAGCACGTGACCGCACGAGGGGGCACCATGGGGCCCCCCGAAAGGGGGTGAGCGGGGCCACGTGATTTGGGCCCAGACTCTTCGCGAAGGATCGAGAAGGGGGGCGTGACCAGGAGCGGAGCCAGGCCACGTGACGGGAGATGGAAGTGAACAGGGCTGTTCAACCCTCACAATCGCTGCTCGATGCGACAACCTCCCCCCCCCTCTCGGGTCAATATAAAGTCTGATTCTCTCACCTGAAGACGGTCGCTTGTTATTGCGATTGAAACATCGTGATCTATTATTATGATTTGAAGCTTTCGTGACTGAAGGAATCCATACTTTTTGGTTCTTTCGGTAAAGTCATGTAGAGTATAAAATGAAATGAATCACGACGTTTCGGGCGCAACACAAGTGCCCCTTCCCACCGGAAGATGGACGCTTGTGTTGCGCCCGAAACGTCGTGATTTTTTTAATTTTATTACTTTTTCTACCCACGTGACATTACCGAAAGAAGCAGAGAGTATGGATTCCTGCAGTCACGAAAGCTTCAAATCAAGAAGGGATTCATATTCATTGGGTCTTTCTGTAAAGTCACGTAGACAGAACAATTATACACGTATATAATAGCCCAGATATGTCCTTCTGTGACTGTGATTAACGCCCCCGGATTGGTTGAAGTACGTCACGTGACCGCGAGCTAGCAACAAACCAGAGGTGCGCCCCTCCCAAACATGTACGCCCCCAGATTGGTTGAAGTGCGTCACGTGACCCAACAGTCTGTTACAGGCTACACGGGGGATCTTTGTCATTGTGTTCATAGGTGCTGCTACTCGCTAACAGCACTTGCCCCAACAGTCTGTTACAGGCTACCCGGGGGATATTTGTCTTTTGTCATATGCACGCACTTCCGATTAGCACGGTTGGCTACGTACGGTGCAAAATAAGTTTAACATACACACACAGAGACCCACAGACACCCAGATCCATAGAAACCCACAGAGACCCACAGACACCCAGACCCATAGAGACCCACAGAGAAGCCACAGACACCCAGACCGATAGAAACCCACAGAGACTCACTGATTAGCACGGTTGGCTATGTACGGTGCGAAAGAAGTGCAACACACACACAGAGACCCACAGACACCCAGATCCATAGAGACCCACAGAGACCCATGCCACCCAGACCCATAGACACCCACAGAGAACCATAGAGTCCCATAGATCAGCACGGTTGGCTATGTACGGCGCTGTTTTGGAGCACCTACAAAGGCCCTGGTACAGGAGTAGATAGCCAACACCACGCCCGGCCGCCTTTAAACGAGTACCACACCAGGTACTCGTTTAAGGCTGAGTCGACCTAGGGGAGGGCGGGGGGAGAGAGCTTCCAGGAGCCGGCTAGAATATTCGCACGCGTTTAAGGGTTATTTGGCTTCCGCTATAAACGTCCACGTGATGATGATGACGACGACGATAAGCCACGTGGTTGATTTGCTATCGTTTATGAAAGGCAAGGTCGCTTTTGAATTACAGTGTAGCAGTAACACATATTCCTGCGGAGGGAGCTGGTAGGGAGGTTGGGTTGCTCGGTCAATGGCCAGGGTCAACGGCGGCGTGGTGTATTCCGCAAATATGGCCGACTGTGAGGGCGGACACAAGCCAGCGTGAGTAGGTTAAACATTGAGTTTTATAAGGGCACCACGGGGTGACCAGCCCCTCCCCACCCAGCCCCTCCCCTACCACCCCCCATCCAGCCCCACCCTCCCCACCCAGCCCCTCCCCACCCTCCCCACCCAGCCCCACCCCTCCCAGCCCCACCCTCCCCACCCAGCCCCTCCCCACACTCCCCACCCAGCCCCTCCCCACCCTCCCCACCCAGCCCCTCCCCACCCTCCCCTCCCCACCCTCCCCTCCCCACCCAGCCCCACCCAGCCCCTCCCCACCCTCCCCTCCCCACCCAGCCCCTCCCTCCCCACCCAGCCCCTCCCTGCACGACGGACGGACACAATAATCCCCTGTGGGCTGGTGTAACCAGGAGGTTCCTACCAGTATAAGATATACGTAGCAGCTCAGTTGGGGGCCCTTAGCTTGTAAAATAAAACATCGATTAGTTTAAGTTATATAAACATATTAATAATATATTGACATGGAATGTTGGACCCCCTGAAACTGCATTCCCCATGCCACGTGGCTGGCACGGTGGAATCTGGCACAGATTTAGCTGAATTCAAAGAAATGCGAAATCCTTCAGCTGCGCTGGGCAGGCTCGCGGACACGAGCCGTTACGATCCCCTCGAGGATGGAGAGAGAGGAGAGAGAGAGAGGAGGAGGAGAGAACCCCACCCCACCCCTAGACCAAACGGGTTTTGATTCCTTACCCGTACCCGGCCGCACCAGGGTCGCAAATGGGTACCCGTACCCGGCCGGGTACAGGTAGCCATATCCTACCCGTACCCTACCCGAAATGAGTGACAAACAGTTACTCACCAGTGACTCACGGTCTACTGTACCCGTACCCGGCCGCACCAGGGTCGTAAACGTCTACCCGTACCCGGCCGGGTACGGGTAGCCGGGTATCGGGTAGGGTACGGATATCGGGTACCCGTTTGCGACCTCTGCCCTAGACTCAGCGCTTGAAGCCAGAATCTCATGATGGCGATGCCTCAGTGTCCACTGAAACGATACGGTAAAGTCACGTAGGTAACAAGTAAACCCGTAAAAACAAAGTTTTTCACTATAAATCCTTTATATGCGTGGCGGCTAGAGTCTTTTCGTCCTCTGGCTTGAGATGGCTGCCACCTATGGGTCAGATGATTGTCTGCCAGTATTAAGCAATTGGTAATTAAATATTTAATTTGTTTTCCCTAAACAGTGTAAAATTTTGGGAATTTTTTTTCACGAACATTAATTGTCTCGCACAACGAGTCTGTGTGGAAAATGTCAGCTCGATTGGATCACGGGAAGTGGGTTCAAAAACGACCAAAAGATTTGCACGGTCGTAAGCAAGCAAGCAAGCACGCAAGCAAGCAAGCGAACTTAATATAAAGGATTTTAAAAAATTCAATAAATGAAAACAACTCAATAAAATCACGACGTTTCGGAGGCAACACAAGCTTGTTTTCTTTTCTTTGTTTACCTACGTGGCTTTACCGAAAAAACCAAAGAGTATGAATCCTTGCAGTCACGAAAGCTTCAAATCTCGATACGGAGCAAGCCTCGCCGTAGACAATTGCATCTGCGGTGCATTCATCGATTCACGGTTAGCCAGAAGCCACCGGCTGCCGTGAGGATGATGACCGGAGATTGTGTGACGATGGTTTATAGCTCGTTGACAAAGGGGCCGTCCATAAATGACGTCACGCACCTAGGGGGCAGGAGGGGGGGGGTCAGACATTTGTGACGATGTGTGACGATGGGGGGGGGGTGTTTGAGAAATGTAACGTCACATCAAAATGCGCAACTTTAAATAAATACAGACAACGCGTTCTGCTTAATTAAATAGACTTTGTAATAAATGTTTTCTCCTACTACATCAGAGTGCAGCGCCACATTAAATACGCACTACAATTACGATAATTTAAAGCGATTTGACGTCATATTTGAGGGGGGGGGTCTGACTTTTCATGACGCCGTGTGATTAAAGGGGGGGGGGAGGGTCAAAAATCGTCCAAAATCGCGTGACGTCATTTATGGACGACCCCCATGGGAAGAATATCTACCACGGTCGTGGCGACCGGTTCAGATAATCGTCACTGTTAAGGTTGTTGGTGGCCGTGAGTGGGAATCGAACTCGGGTCGCCGGATTCGTAGCGCAGCGTAGCGCTGACTACTACACTACAGCTCCCCGCACACACACAGACACACACACAGACACACAGACACATTAATGCACACACACAGACACACACACAGACACACACACACAGACACACACAGACACACACACAGACACACACACTCACACACACACTGACACAGACACACACACATTAATGCACACACAGACACATTAATGCACACACACAGACACACACACACATTAATGCACACACACAGACACACACACACACATTAATGCACACACACATATTAATGCACACACGCATTGATGCACACACACATTCATGCACACACACACACACATTAATGCACACACACACACACATTAATGCACACACACGCATGAACGCACACACACACGTTCACACACACATCAATGCACACACACACGTTCACACACACATCAATGCTCACACACATTATCACGTTAACACACACACATTACTTACATGGGCACGCCCGCGCGCGAGCCCCAAATGAAGACCAATGAATGAAAGCGGCTGCACCGCCCCATCCACTCCACCTGCCTGGCGCCTGTTGCGTGCCCAGTCTCACAGAGTCAGCGAAAGGTGATCGTCGACTGGAGACTGATCGAGAGCGAATTAGCGAGCACACGTTGCTGCCTCTCGCTCTCTGTCTCTGTCTCTCTCTGTCTCTGTGTCTCTCTCTCGCTCTGTGTGTCTCTCTCTGTCTGTCTCTCTGTCTCTGTGTCTCTCTCTGTGTCTCTGTGTCTCTCTGTGTCTCTGTGTCTCTCTGTGTCTCTGTGTCTCTCTGTGTGTCTCTATCTCTGTCCCTCGCTCGCTCTCTCTGTGTCTCTGTATCTCTCTCTCTCTGTCTCTCTGTCTCTGTCTGTCTCTCTCTGTCTCTCTGTCTCTGTCTGTCTCTCTGTCTCTCTGTCTCTCTCTCTGTCTGTGTCTCTGTCTCTGTCTCTCTGTCTCTCTCTCTGTATGTCTCTCTGTCTCTGTCTGTCTCTGTCTCTCTGTCTGGCGTGCGCAATGACCACCACAGCCACGTGACTTTTCTTTCGTGTTGTGCGCGGTGCTTGTAGCGCCACATCGCGTGGAGTTGTAGCGTTTATTTTCATTTGTTTGCTGGTGACTGTGAATTTCGAATCGAAATCGCCTCCAGTGCTGTTGCTGCTGGTGGCAATAAAAGTTGTTTAAAAGTCAAAGTCTGTCTCTCTCTGTCTCTCCCCTCATTGCGGCCGCCCCCCCAGTGGAAACAAACGTCCAAGTCTCCCGTAGCCAAACGCTGCGGTGGCCTCCAGTGGAGGTTGGCACACTGCACGTTGCCATCGGCCGTGCGGCTCAGCCGAATCTCGCCAGGGGTAACAGACTTGTGCATTTCCTGCGGTCCCAGGGAGGATCTGCCCCACCAGTACTTACACTGCCAGCGGCTCAAACCAATGTTCCGCCTTTTGGGGGACATCTTCAGGAAACTGGGGGTGCCCTTCTACAACAGCAGCTTCGTATATGGGGTGGTGCCTTACCTGGCTAACAAACGCCAAGACCTCGCCAACTTCGCCTGTGCTCAGGCGAAGATGGCGGTGTACAGAACGAGGAAGAAGATGCTGGAGGGTGACACTGACGGCTGCTCTGTGCTTCCAGTGTTCAGGGGCCTGCTCAAGGCGCGGCTCCGGCTGGAGCACGCCATGTACCACACACATGCCAGTGATGTGCACGTCTTCTTCGAACGCTGGGGAGCCGGAAAAGCCCCTCTCTGTACCAGCGTGGACGGCACCCTCGTGTTTGCCTTCTGAAGCGCTCGCTCGTCACCGTGGCGTGCGCGATGACCACCACCACCACGTGGCTTTCTTTCGTGTTGTGCGCGGTGCATTTAGCGCCACAGCGCGTGGATTTGTAGCGTTTATTTGTGTTGTTGGTGACTTTGTGTATTTCATATCGGAATCGCCTCCAGTGCTGTTGCTGCTGGCGGCAATAAAAAGTTGTTTAGTTAAAGTCTCTGTGTCTCTCACTCTCTCTGTCTCTCTCTCTGTTTCTCTCTCACTCTGTGTCTCTGTCTCTCTCACTCTGTGTCTCTGTCTCTCACTCTGTGTCTCACTCTGTGTCTCAATCTGTGTCTCTGTCTCTCACTCTGTGCCTCTGTCTCTCACTCTGTGTCTCACTCTGTGTCTCACTCTGTGTCTGTCTCTCTCACTCTGTGTCTCTGTCTCTCACTCTGTGTCTCACTCTGTGTCTAAATCTGTGTCTCTGTGTCTCACTCTGTGTCTCTGTCTCCCTGGCCTCTTCCCCTGCTCTCCCCCCTCTCTCTCCCCTGGTCTCTGAGGCTCAACGCGTCCACCCCCCGCCTCTCTCCCCTCGGCGCTCCACTGCGTCGTCTCTTTGCCATGTGGGGGTCAATTCAGGGCGACCAACACAGATGACCTCACGTTTTGGCTTTTTGTTGTTGTTATTCTAATTTACTACAAACGAACACGCAAAGACAAAGATCCCCCGTGTAGCCTGCAACAGACTGTAGGGGCAAGTGCTGTTAGCGAGCACCTATGAACACAAAGACAAAGATCCCCCATGTAGCCTGGCCAGCATCACGCCCGGTCCGCTTTTGTCTCCCCAGTGGCGACGCTCACGCACCACACCAGGTACTAATTTGAGTCTGAGTTGACCTAGGGGAGGCCCCAAGGCTGCTTCGGATATGTGAGCGAGAATCACACACGACCCACAGATACGCGCACCACACGCATACCGCAATTCCCCCACTGCAACTTTCTTTGATATTTTAGGAGCGGTCGGGGGTGTGGGAGGGGAGGGGAGGGCCGGAATTCCACTCTAACCGGTCGCCAGTTATCTTGGACGCCAAATCCCGTGGGGAGATCATCCCAAAGCTGTCAGCCCATGCCGGGTTTGACCACGTAGGTTCTTGTGCAGGGCCAAACTCAAGCAATGTTTGTGTCTATTTGTTTTGTGTTTCTCTCCCTGTGATTATGGGAATTTGTAGGGTGAACGTTGAGATGTGTACGTGGCACGGGGTGAGCAATGATGTCTGTAATAAGTTAGGTATTGATAAGGGGTTGAAAAGCATGTGTTACAAAAATACTATATACTACGATACATTATATACTACACTACTACTATACACTTCTATACACTACTATTATACATTATACACTACTACTACAATACATTATACACTACACTACTACCATACACTACTATACACTATATACTACACTACTACTATACATTATACACTACACTACTACTATACACTACTACTATACATTATACACTACACTACTACTAAACACTACTACTACTAAACACTGTACACTACTACTATACACTACTACTATACATTATACACTACACTACTACTATACACTACTACTATACATGATATACTACACTACTACTATACACTACTACTAAACACTATACACTACCATACAATACACTACTACTATACATTATACACTACACTAACACAATATACTAACGTAGCTGTCAACCCAGACGGTTTACCCCGTATTCTTGTACAGAGGAATTGAGTATTTGAGGTCCATACGGCGTACAGCCGTTCCAAAACGGGCAAGAAAATGTTTCGACAATCTGGTTGAAGAGTGGTCGTCTGACCGCAGGTGTTGTGGTTAATGCAAACATGATCCCTTGTATAAAGGTGTCAGTTTTGTTGCCAGATAAAAGGGTAAAAAAAACTATTATCATATTTTGCTACTGGCAAAGGAGGATCCAATGGTGTAAATGCTTTCCCCGAGCTCTCGTACTCTGATAGTGCGCTGTCTTTGAGTTGTGCGCCTTTTGGCGTCATCTGGTCCAACACCATGTGAGACTGGGCTCTAAAAAAAGCTGTCTCGGGTGTGGACCAATCAACTTCAAGGACGGTGCATACATGATCAGAGTTGTGTTTTTTTGTTTGCATTTTGACTGCAAGTGTTGTGGTTAATGCAAACATGATCCCTTGTATAAATGTGTCAGTTTTGTTGTCAGGTACAAGGGTAAAAAGCTATTACTATATCTTGCTACTGGCAAAGGAGGTTTTATAATGTCTGGATGAGCGTTCGACGCGCGAGGATCACCCCGCCGTCGCTGGTGGCTACCGCGCGGTGGCACGCAACTGGGGGGAGCGTCAGAGATGTTGAGTAGATATCACGGACTGAGCTACGTGAAAAACAGACAAACATTGCCCATAGACTAACATTGCCCATAGACTAACATTGCCCATAGACTTACACTGCCCATAGACTAAGATTGCCCATAGACTAACATTGCACATAGACTAACACTGCCCATAGACTAACACTGCCCATAGACTAACATTGCCCATAGACTAACACTGCCCATAGACAAACACTACCCATAGACTAACATTTCCCATGGACTCACACTGTCCATAGACTAACACTGCCCATAGACTAACACTGCTCATAGACTAACATTGTCCATAGACTAACATTGCCCATAGACTAACATTGCCCATAGACTAACATTGCCCATAGACTAACACTGCCCATTGACTAACACTGCTCATAGACTAACATTGCCCATAGACTAACATTGCCGATAGACTAGCACTGCTCATAGACTAACATTGCCCATATACTCACACTGCCCATAAACTAACATTGCCCATAGACTCACACTGCCCATAGACTAACATTGCCCATAGAGTAACATTGCCAATAGACTAACAAGGTAAATCTATGGGCAAAGTGAGTCTGTTTCGATGCTGACCTTTTTGTTTGCCAGATGTAAGTCCCCACTGAGCTGCTGTGTAGGAGCTCAAGTTTGAGAATCCACGCTGGGCTATCACAAATGATAGCAGCTCAACTGATTGTCTCATCATCATCATCACGTGGTGACGCTGATTCTAAATGCGAGAGGTGGGGAAAAGAGAACGGAGGACCCGGAGAAAAATCTACGCGACCACGGGGAGAGAGACACCGCGAATCTACAGCAGCAGGCATCGTTAGGGTCGGGATCGAACCCACGACCTCCTGCACTCCAGGCGAGGTAGTCAACATCTCCTAGCGACCGTGATGATGATGAGAGAGAGACGCAGACTCGAAATCTACAGCAGCAGGCATCGTCAGGGTCGCGATCGAACCCACGACCTCCTGCACACCAAGCGAGGTAGTCAACATCTCCTAGCCACTGTGATGATGATGAGAGAGAGAGACACGCAAATTGACCACGTTTTGTTTACGTGACAACCCTTACTAGTTGGCTGTGTCGGGTGGTGACGGGTTTAACGACACATTCATATCTTTACGTAATCTAACCCCCCCCCCCAAAAAAACCTTTACTATGGATGATATTGGTCGCGAAAGCCGGCGTATTAGTTGTTTTAACGCTCTTATGTAACCCATGCCCCGACTGGATATCTGTGACAAAAAAAGGCCTTCATATCTGATCGGATTCCTCTCGTATAAATACAATATTCTGATTCTGTATCATCATCATCATCTGCAGCTGCTGCTATGCTCTGTGTGTGGCTGTGGTGTCGGGTTGCCCCAGTAAGCTTATGCTGTGGCATTGATGGATAGCAAGCCGATTCATATTTAATTTCACGTTGTGGGATAACAAGCCGATTCATATTTAATTTCACGTTGTGGGATAACAAGCCGATTTATATTTAATTTCACATTAATTGCCCCTTCTAATTATTTGATCCGTCCGTACGGCCGCCTGGCTCGACATGAAAGTTTAGAATTCACGCCCTTCACGCACAACAGGCCAAGTCTCAGAGAGACCGCGTGGCTAGGAGATGTTAACTACCTCGCCTGGTATACAGGAGGTCATGGGTTAGATCCCTACCATGACGCCTGCTGCTATAAATTTGGAGTTTGCGTGTCTCTCTCTCATCATCACGGTGGCTATGAGATGTTAACTACCTCGCCTGGTGTGCAGGAGGTCGTGAGTTCGATCCCGACCATGACGCCTGCTGCTGTAGATTTGAAGTTTGCGTGTTTCTCTCTCTCATCATCACGGTGGCTATGAGATGTTAACTACCTCGCCTGGTGTGCAGGAGGTCGTGGGTTCGATCCCGACCCTGACGATGCTTGCTGCTGTATATTTGGAGTCTGCGTCTCTCTCATCATCATCATCATCACGGTGGCTAGGAGATGTTGACTCCCTCGCATGGTATACAGGAGGTCGTGGGTTCGATCCCGACCCTGACGATGCCTGTTGCTGTAGATTTGGAGTCTGCGTCTCTCTCTCATCATCATCACGGTGGCTAGGAGATGTTGACTACCTGGCATGGTGTGCAGGAGGTCGTGGGTTCTATCAAGAGCCTGACGACGCCTGCTGCTGTAGATTTGGAGTCTGCGTCTCTCTCTCATCATCATCATCACGGTGGCTAGGAGATGTTGACTACCTCGCATGGTGTGCAGGAGGTCGTGGGTTCTATCAAGACCCTGACGATGCCTGCTGCTGTAGATTTGGAGTTTGCGTCTCTCTCTTCCCGTGGCTACGTGGGTTTTTCTCCGGGTCCTGTGGGTTTGTTTCCGCACTCCCACATTTATAATCGACGTCTCTACGCGTTTAAGAGTTATTTGGCTGCTGGTGTCAATTTCCACGGGATGACGATGACGATCAACCGCAACTCTGTGGAGCTGCGATCATTTGCGAGGGTCAGGGTCGCTTCTGCAAACAAACAAAACTTAAAGAGCTACCACATAGCAGGCTCATTTGAGGGCGCTTGACGACACCTTGGTAAAAAAAAATTTGTTTATTATGATGAGGCCTCCTTTGCCAGTACCAAAATATAATAATAGGGGTTTTCCCCTATTGAAACCTCAGTTTTGTCGCCAAAAGAGGCCTCTTACCTGGTAAAAAAAAAATTGTTTATTATCATGAGGCCTTCTTTGTCAGGTCCAAAATATAATAATAGGGGTTTTCCCCTATTGAAACCTCGGTTTTGTCGCCAAAGAAAGCCTCCACTTTGGTTAAAAAAAAATGTGTTTATTATCATGAGGCCTCCTTTGCCAGTGTTGCGGTGTGAACTCACACGGAAACGAGGTTCTGTGTGAGGGCTACTGCCAGTTTATTAACTATAACACCACGTACAGAATGACCGGGCTTCACCAGAGGTAGCTACTTCTACACTCGGTCTTTCCCGTGGACCATTCCCGGTACCCGCGTAACTCCTCGGCCTATCATCACCTAACTCCCCACTAAGCCTACTCTTTCCTAGGCCTAGGGCCTACTCTTCAGGCCTCCGTTCCCTCGGCACCCCCACAACGACTTCTCCCCTTGGCCACGGGTCCCCCTTAAGTACACCTCCCCTCTAAGTAACATGACGTCACTCTATGACGTAATTCAGTTATTTTCTGCCGATGCCCTCACTTCCTCCCACTACCATTGGAACCTCATTTGTCAGTAGCAAATTATGATAATTGGTTTTTTATCCTTTTATCTGGCAACAAAACTGACACCTTTTTTACAAGGAGTCATGTTTGCATTGACCACAATACCTGCGGTCGGAATGCAAACAAAAAACATAACTCTAATGTGCCTTTTGGCGTCATCTGGTCCAACACCATGTGAGACTAGGCTATAAAGAAAGCTGTCTCGGGTGTGGACCAATAAATTTCAAGGACAGTGCATACATTATCAGAGTTATGGTTTTTGTTGCATTCCTCCCACTACTCCAAAATATAATAATAGGGGTTTTCCAAAGGAGTACTCATGGAGGAAGATGCTTAAACCGAGCCCTCAATACTCTGATTAGTGCGTTGTCTTTGAACTGTGCGCCTTTTGGCGTCATCTGGTCGAACACCGTATGAGACTCGGCTCTAAGGAAAGCTGTCTCTGGTGTGGACCAATCAGTTTCAAGGACAACGCATCATTCTATCAGAGTATTGTTTTTTGTTTGCATTCTGACCGCAAGTATTGTTGTTAATGTAAACACGATTCCTTGCAAAAGGTTGCAGTTTTGTCGGCAGAAAAAAAGGGGAAACCCCCTATAATTATTGTTGATTATTAAGTAAATAGTTGTAGTTTGAGGAGCTCATCCGGGCCGCGAAAGCTGCGCGTTGAAGGATGGAGGAGCTTGACTTAAAGCTTTCGTAACTGCAGGATATTCATGTTCTTAAAGTCACGTAGAGACAGGTCCAAAGGGAATAACAAAGGACTGCGACGTTTCGATCGCAACACAAGCGATCGTCATCAGGTGGAGGATGCGTTGCGATCGAAACGTTGGAGTCTTTCGTTATCTTCTTTGCAACCCACCGACGTGACTTTACCCAAAGACCCAAAGAGGCATGGAGGAGATGTCTGCGGATTTCCGCCCACGCTGCCACCCGTGGGAGCTCCACGTGGATACATTTCCTCAATTAGGCCCCGGCGTTCCGACGACGGACATGCGACAGTGGAGGGATAGGCCCTGGTGTTGATGGGTACTCACTTTCTCTCTCTATCCCCCCCCCCCCGTATAGCCTGAACAGCCTGTAGGGGCAAGTGCTGTGAGCGAGCACCTATGACAGGGGTCGGCAACCAAAATAACAAGAAGAGCCATTTCTTTCCAATTCGGTACAAAATTCAGTATTTCAAGAGCCGCAATGCATCTGAGTACATACTGTACATACGTACATATCGTCAAGAAGCAGCTCGTAAAGAGCCGCATGCGGCTCCGGAGCCGTAGGTTGCCGACCCCTGACCTATGATATGAAGGTCGGCACGGCACACGAGGGGGTGGGTAACCAGCACCACGCCCGGCCGCCTTTGTCTCCCCCAGTGGCGATGTTCACTACGCACCGCACCAGGTACTCATTTGAGGCTGAGTCGATCTAGGGGAGGCTCAGTACCGGTTCAGATAATTGTCACCGGTGGTGTTGGCCTTGAGCAGGAATCGAATTCGGGTCGCCAGGTTCGTAGTGCAGCGTAGTGCTGACCGCTACACCACCGTTCCCCACTCACAGCGCAACACACACACACACAACACACAAACAACGCACACAACACACAAAACAACACACACAACACACCACACACACAGCACACATAACACACACACACCACACAACACACACAACAAACACACACAACACACACACACGAACAAACAGCAGCTGTTGCTGTGGTTGTGGTGGTTAGTGGTGGTGGTTGTTGGTGGTGGTTGTGGTTGGTGGTGGTGGTTGGTGGTGGTTGCTGGTGGGGTGGGTGGTGGTGGTTTTGGTGGTGGTTGGTGGTGGGGTGGGTGGTGGTGGTTGTGGTGATGGTTGGTGGTGGGGTGGGTGGTGTATGGTGGTTGTGGTGGTGATTGGTGGTGGTGGTGGGTGGATGGGTGGTGGTTGTGGTTGGTGGTGGTTGTGGTTGGTGGTAGTGATTGGTGGTGGTGGTTGTGGTGGTGGTGGTTGTGGTGGTGATGGTGATTAGTGGTGGTGGCCTCATCACCGGAGTGATTTTTCTGGGGCTTACAGGCACGTCAATGTAAGAGGCTCATTAGAGGCCTCTCAGGTCTCGGATATTTCCATCCGTCCCACCGGTCCCACTCCCTCCTCTGATTCTCAATTTGAATGTCTCTCCTTTCCCACACCCGTTCGGGGCCGTCCTGTTCCGATGGCGAGAACAAACAATTTATAACACACCCCATACACACAAGAATATAACACAACCTCCTCCTGCACCTAGCCTGGCACAGCAGTCAACCCATGGCACCTGCAGGGTCTGTCCCGTGACCTCCTCCTGCACCTAGCCTGGCACAGCAGTCAACCCATGGCACCTGCTGGGTCTGCCCCGTGACCTCCTCCTGCACCTAGCCTGGCACAGCAATACAACCCATGGCACCACCTGGATCTGTCCC
The DNA here is from genome assembly GCF_964198595.1 of Lampetra fluviatilis. Lineage (NCBI taxonomy): Eukaryota > Metazoa > Chordata > Hyperoartia > Petromyzontiformes > Petromyzontidae > Lampetra > Lampetra fluviatilis. Next base: position 8,477,389 of record NC_136329.1, read on the forward strand.
GGGACCACCTCCTCATGCACCTAGCCTGGCACAGCAGTCAACCCATGGCACCTGCAGAGTCTGTCCCGTGACCTCCTACTGCACCTAGCCTGGCACAGCAGTCAACCCATGGCAGCTGCTGGGTCTGTCCCGTGACCTCCTCCTGTACCTAGCCTGGCACAGCAATACAACCCATGGCACCACCTGGATCTGTCCCGTGACCACCTCCTCCTGCACCTAGCCTGGCACAGCAGTACAACCCATGTCACAAGCTGGATCTGTCCCGTGACCACCTCCTGCACCTAGCCTGGCACAGCAGTACAACCCACGGCACCACCTGGGTCTATCCCGTGACCTCCTGCCAGCGGGCTTTCGACGCCTCACGTGGTTGCATTAACGTGCACCTAGCCTGGCACGACGAGGAGGAGTTGGGTTACGAGGGGGGTGGGGGTTGACACGGCATCGTTCCGAACGCGCTGGGCGCGTTAATGAATGTGGAACGGAGCGAAGCACAACGACGGATCAGCAGCGATTTGATCTGAGCCTTGGTCCTGGGCCTCCTCCCCTAGGTCGGCTCAGCCTCAAACGATGAGTAGCCCGTTGTGGTGCGTCAAACAAACAACAAATATCGCCAGTCGGGGAGACAAAGGCGGCCCGGGCGTGGATGTTTGCCCACCCACCCCCTCGTGTGCCGGGCCGGCCTTCATAGGCGCTTCTGCTGCTCGCTCACAGCACTTGCCCCACCAGCCTGTCACAGGCTACACGGGAGATCTTTGTCTTTGTGCGTTCATAGGCGCTGCTACTCGCTAACAGCACTTGCCACTTGAGTCTGTCACAGGCTACACGGCGGACCTTTGTCTTTGTGTGTTCATAGGCGCTACTGCTACTCGCTAACAGCACTTGCCCCTGCACTCTGTCACAGGCTACAAGGGGGAGCTTTGTCTTTGTGCCTTCATAGAGGCTGTTGCTACTCGCTAACAACACTTGCCCCTAGAGTCTGTCACAGGCTACACGGGGGACCTTTGCCTTTGTGCGTTCACAGGCGCTGCTGCTACTCGCTAACAGCACTTGCCCCACCAGCCTGTCACAGGCTACACGGGGGAGCTTTGTCTTTGTGTGTTCATAGGCGCTGCTGCTACTCGCTAACAGCACTTGCCCCTGCAGCCTGTCATAGGCTACACGGGGGAGCTTTGTCTTTGTGTGTTCATAGGCGCTGCTGCTACTCGCTAACAGCACTTGCCCCTAGAGTCTGTCACAGGCTACACGGGGGACCTTTGTCTTTATCTCTATGTAAGCATTGCTGGGAGCGGTGGTGCAGTGGTTAGCGCTGAGATTCCCGCTCACGGCCAACACCGCCGGTGACTATTCCCTGAACCGGTCCTGGGCCTCCTCCCCTAGGTCGACTCAGCCCCAAATGAGTACCTGGTGCGGGGCGTAAATACGTCGCCAGTGGGGGAGACAAAGGCGGCCGGGCGTGGTGCTTGGCCCCCCACCCCCTCGTGTGCCCGCTCCGACTCGCGGACAGCACTTGCCCTAAAAGTCAGTGAAGACTGTTCGGGGTATTTATACATTTGTCTGTATCCGTGCCTCTGTCAATCTCAGTCGGTCTCTGTCTCTGTGTCTCCGTGTCTGTGTCTGTGTGTCTGTCTCTGTCTCTCTGTGTCTCTCTTTGTGTCTCTCTGTGTCTCTGTCTCTCTGTGTATCTCTGTATCTCTGTGTCTCTTTGTGTCTCTCTGTCTCTCTGTGTCTCTGTGTCTCTCTGTCTCTCTGTCTCTCTGTCTCTCTGTGTCTCTCTGTCTCTCTGTCTCTCTGTGTCTCTGTGTCTCTCTGTGTCTCTCTGTCTCTCTGTGTCTCTCTGTGTCTCTCTGTGTCTCTGTGTCTCTGTCTCTCTGTGGCTCTCTGTCTCTCTATGTGTCTCTGTGTCTCTCTGTGTCTGTCTGTGTCTCTGTGTCTGTCTCTCCGTGTTTTTGTCTCTCCGTGTCTCTCTCCGCCACTACTCACCACCACCAACACTCACCACCAACCATCACCCCACCATTCCTCACCACCATTCCTCACCACCATCACTCACCACCACCATTTACCACCAGCCATCACCCCACCATTCCACACCAACACACGTCTCAATCACCCAGGCCCTTAACCATATAAAGCAACGGGCAATTGCCTGGTGGATAAGACACATAACAGACGCACACACACAACTCTATATATATGGACTCGAGCAGATAAGACTCAAATACAAGCATCTGCTGTGGCATGAAGCATTCGTCACGCTGCTTTGCAGATTTGTGTCGGAAGGTCCAATGGCCGCCGACAATGGCGGAGCCAGCGGCGAAAAATGATCGAGGGTTCCATCCTCTTTGGTTTTTTCGTTGAAGTCACGTAGGTGAAAAAATAAAACAAAACATTTTCTATAAAAAAATATAAATTTTTGTTTCAAATAAAACCAAAAATAATATATCAAAAAAGGCATGTTTTATTTTAAATAAGACCAAAAATAATATGTATAAAAATCTATTTAAAAATTGCTTTAAATAAAAGAAAATTTAATATTAAAAAATATTTTAAATAGAACAAAAAATAATGTAGCAAAAATCTATATATATATATATTTTTTTCATTTTTCTACCTACGTGACTTTACCGAAATAACCAAAGAGTATGGATTCCTGCAGTCACGAAAGCTTCAAATCAAGATTGATAGAGGAGTTGTTAGTAAGGAGTTGTTAGTAAGGAGTTGTTAGTAAGGACTTGTTCGTGAGTAAGGAGTTGTTAGTAAGTAAGGATTTGTCCCTTGCTTTTTATTCGACGCGTGTGCGGCGATGGGGTGGGTTGGGGGGTGCGTCTTGGGATGGGTGGGGTGGGTGGGTGGGGTGGGTGCGTGGGGTGGGTTGGGTGGGGTCTTTGGGGTGAGGTGGGGTGGGTGGGGTGAGTGTGATCGTGAGGTGAGGGTGAGTGTGGGGTGAGTGTGGGGTGATTGTGAGTGTGTGGTGAGTGTGAGCGTGGTGTGCGTGCCGCATGGTAAACGACACCGTGTGGGTGCCCCCCAAAGCGAGGGGCCCGGGGCGATCCCCCCGATTTGCCGTGACCCCCTTAGTGACGTCTCTGCGTACAAGGTCACAGGCTGCGTGCGGGGGCATTTCGTGGAATGCCGTGGTAAACAACTTAAGTTCACGTTAAACAAAGGAATAAGTAATTTGTTTTTTTACTTTTATTTGTAACCTAAGGGACCATGGGCAATTACAGCCAACGTCAGTTGACCGTGGACAATTAGACCCAAGCCGAAACATAACATATAAAAAATAATGTTTTAAAATATTTATTTTTAACTTTTAATGATAGAATATGGTATTGTCATCAGTATGACATAAGTATACCAAGTTTGCAGTCGATACCACATTGGGAAGTGTGTTCAAATTGTGTTACAAGATTTGAGGATACAACGAAAACGACAACAACAACAGACAGAGTGAGTTAAAACACATTCCTGCGGAGGGAGCTGGTAGGAACGTTGGGTTGCTCGGTCAATGGCCAGGGTCAACGGCGGCGTGGTGTATTCCGCAAATATGCCCGACTGTGAGGGCGGGCACAAGCCGGCGTGAGTAGGTTAAACGTTGAGTTTTATAAGGGCATCACGGGGTGACCAGCCCCTCCCCACCCAGCCCCACCCCTCCCACCCCCCACCCAGCCCCACCCTCCCCACCCAGCCCCTCCCCACCCTCCCCACCCAGCCCCTCCCCACCCTCCCCTCTCCACCCAGCCCCACCCCTCCCATTTTTGGATGCACGACGGACGGACGGACACAATAATCCCCTGTGGGCTGGTGGAACCATTGGGCCGCTGTGTGGTCACTCTTTGTAAGAAGCAACCCCTGGCGATCGCCGATGATAGCGGCCCCACGAAGTGGATCGCCATCAGCGTCATCGTCGTGTGGAAATTTATAGCAGCGGCCAAATAACTCGATTCTAAATGTGGGAGGGAAAACCCGGAGGAACCGGAGAAAATTTTCACGCGACCACGGGGAGAGAGAGACGCAAACTCCAAATCGACAGCAACAGGCATCGTCAGGGTCGGGATTGAACCTACGACCTCCTGCGCACCAGGCGAGGTAGTCAACATCTCCTAGCCACCGTGATGATGATGATGAGAGAGAGACGAAAACTCCAAATTTACAGCAGCAGCATGCGTCGTCAGGGTCGGGATCGAACCCACGACCTACTGCACACCAGGCGAGGTAGTCAACATCTCCTAGCCACCGTGATGATGATGAGAGAGAGACGCAAACTCCAAATCTACAGCAGCAGCAGCAGGCATCAGGGTCGGGATCGAACCCACGACCTCCTGCACACCAGGCGAGGTAGTCAACATCTCCTAGCCACCGTGATGATGATGATGAGAGAGAGACGCAAACTCCAAATTTACAGCAGCAGCAGGCGTCGTCAGGGTCGGGATCGAACCCACGACCTCCTGCGCACCAGGCGAGGTAGTCAACATCTCCTAACCACCGTGATGATGATGAAAGAGAGACGCAGACTCCAAATCTACAGCAGCAGCAGGCATCGTCAGGGTCGGGATTGAACCTACGACCTCCTGCGTACCAAGCGAGGTAGTCAACATCTCCTAGCCACCGTGATGATGATGATGAGAGAGAGACGCAAACTCCCAATTTACAGCAGCAGCAGGCGTCGTCAGGGTCGGGATCGAACCCACGACCTACTGCACACCAGGCGAGGTAGTCAACATCTCCTAGCCACCGTGATGATGATGAGAGAGAGACGCAAACTCCAAATCTACAGCAGCAGCAGGCGTCGTCAGGGTCGGGATCGAACCCACGACCTCCTGCACACCAGGCGAGGTAGTCAACATCTCCTAGCCACCGTGGTGAAGAGCTACGCAGCAGACTATTAGGGGCCTTACCTGCTAACATTGAATAAAAAATAGTTCACAGTTTTGTTGAGTTACTCGCCACCAACAGCACTTGCCCCTCCAACAGGCTGCTGGGAGGCTATGCGGTGCATCTTTGTCTTTGTGTGGGTGTGCCTGCCCGTGTGATAAAATTAGCAGTTCGTGATGAGATCTGTTATCGGCCCTGCAGCTGTGTAAGGTTATTAGAGATTGGTCGCCAGGGATTAAACACACGGCGAGGAGTGACACCGCGGCGAGCAGGCGTGGGCGTGTGGATGGAGCGTGGGGCGTGAGTGCTGGGTGGGTGTGTCCATGTGTGAGTGTGGGTGATTGTGTTCATGTGTGTGTGTGGGTGTGTGTGTTCATGTGTGTATGTGTGTCCATGTGTGAGTGTGTGGGTGAGTGTGTTCATGTGTGAGTGTGTCCATGTGTGAGTGTGTGGGTGAGTGTGTTCATGTGTGGGTGAGTGTGTTCATGTGTGTGTGAGTGTGGGTGAGTGTGTCCATGTGTGAGTGTGGGTGAGTGTGTTCATGTGTGTGTGAGTGTTCATGTGTGTGTGAGTGTTCATGTGTGTGTGAGTGTCCATGTGTGAGTGTGTGTGTGAGTGTGTACATGTGTGTGTGTGTGTCCATGTGTGTGGGTGTGAGGGAGCGGTAGTGTAGCGGTTAGCGCGCTGCGCTATGAACCTGGTGACCCGGGTTCGATTCCTGCTCAGCGGCCAACACCAGTGACGATTATCTGAATCGATCCTGGGCCTCCCCTAGGTCGACTCAGCCTGAAATGAGTACCTGGTGCGGTGTGTAAACATCGCCACTGGGGATACAAAGGCGGTCAGGCGTAGTGCTGGCCACCCACCCCCTCGTGTACCGTTCCGGCCTTCATAGGTGCTCGCTAACAGCACTTGCCCCTACAGTATGTTAAGGCTATACGGGGGATCTTTATATGTGTGTGGGTGAGTGTGTGAACGAGTGTGTCAATGTGTGAGTATGAGGCCGTCCATAAATGACGTCACGCGATTTTGGACGATTTTTGACCCCCCCCCCCCCTTCGTCACACGGCGTCACAAAAATTCAGACCCCCACCCCTCAAATATGACGTCACAAAGCTCTGCCCCCCCCCCCCAAATAAATGAAACATGCTTCAAATCGCTTTAAACTATTTTCATTGTAGTGCGCATTTAATGTGGCGCTGCACTCTGATGTTGAAGGAGAAAACATTTATTAAAAAGTCAATTTAATTCAGTAGAACGTTTTGCATATATGTATTTAAAGTTGCGCAATTTGATGTGACATCACATTTCTGACCCCCCCTCCTCGTCACGCATCATCACAAATGTCTGACCCCCCCCCCCCCGCCTAGGTGCGTGACGTCATTTATGGACGGCCCCGATGTCAATTTGTGATTGTGTCAATGTGTGAGTGTGTGAGTGAGTGTGTCCATGTGTGTGTGGGTGGGGGGTGTCAATGTGTGTGTGTGTGGGTGAGTGTACGCAGGAGGTCGTGGGTTCTATCCTGACCCTGACGATGCCTGCTACTGCTGTAGATTTGGAGTTTGCGTGTCTCTCTCTCTCTCATCATCATCACGGTGGCTAGGAGATGTTAACTACCTCGCCTGGTGTGCAGGAAGTCGTGGGTTCTATCCCGACCTAACGACGCCTGCTACTGTAGATTTGGAGTTTGCGTGTCTCTCTCTCTCTCATCATCATCACGGTGGCTAGGAGATGTTGACTACCTCGCCTGGTGTGCAGGAAGTCGTGGGTTCTATCCTGACCTAACGACGCCTGCTGCTGTAGATTTGGAGTTTGCGTGTCTCTCTCTCTCATCATCATCACGGTGGCTAGGAGATGTTAACTACCTCGCCTGGTGTGCAGGAGGTCGTGGGTTCGATCCCGACCCTGACGATGCTTGCTGCTGTATATTTGGAGTCTGCTTCTCTCTCATCATCATCACGGTGGCTAGGAGATGTTAACTACCTCGCCTGGTGTGCAGGAGGTCGTGGGTTCTATCCCGACACTGACGATGCCTGCTGCTGTAGATTTGGAGTCTGCGTCTCTCTCTCTCCCCGTGGTCATCCCTACCGGTTGTTTCCCCTCCCACATTTAGAAATTCGCTTTCTGGAGCATTCGCCCGCCGCCGCTCCGCACGCAATTGCCACATCGCACGCGATGCTATCGCTCACTCCGTCGATCTACCGTCATTTGTGATGGTCCAGGCTGGCTTCTGACCGAATAGCTGAACCACTTTGCGAGTTCAGTTTGGGGGGGGGGGGGTGGTTGGGGGCGAGGTGGGGGGCTACCTTACACACCTGGTGAAATATACATCAATACATCGAATTTTTTTAAAGTTTTCAAGTTTCATTTATTAGGTACGAGCTGTACTACCCCCGCTTCGCCCGGGACTTGGATTCACCACACCCGGCCGCCTTTGTCTCCCCAGTGGCGATGTTTACACGCCACACCAGTCACTCTTTTGAGGCTGAATCGACCTAGGGGAGGCCCAGGACCGGTTCAAATAATCGTCACCGGTGGTGGCCGTGAGCGGGAATCGAACTCGGGTCGCCGGGTTCGTAGCGCGGCGCGTGAACCACGACACTACAATGCGTGACGCTTCCACGTGCGCGGGTCACGTGACAGATGTGACGTCACAGCTCACTTGCCGTTCAAAAAATAAATGCATTATTGAGCTCCCCCCTCAAAAAAATACCAAAAGTGTATTTTCATAATGTTTGCATGGTTTACAGTCTGGAAAGTACCCACATGGCAAATTTAAAGTTTGTTGCATGTCAGGAAGTACGCTAAACATTTTGAACAGACACACATATTCACAACTTTGCCTTTTATATATATGGAGGTTATAGCCCTGTGAGCCATGCGGCTCTTGAGTCGTGGTGCAACCGCAACAAACAAAAACATGAACAAGAAAACATCTTAAAGCGACGACGCGCAACAGAAACATCCTGAGATAAACCAGCAAATCTTCCAGGAAAAGAAAAACCACCACCGTATTACAACGCCGTGTGATAGTTTTCGTTTAGTATCCCACCCCCCACCCCCCAAAATCATGCACAATCATCGATTTCCATTCCGCCTTTCGTCCTCTCACTCCTCCACGTTGCCCAACAGCGATGTTGAAATGTTGACTCCAACCCCCCTTGTTGTTTTGACACCGAGGGAGCGACCAGCGGCTCACCCGCTCGCGATACGCACCGAGCCCACGGTGGTTTGTTAGGGGGGTCCCCACATCGAGAGAGAGACGACCGAGGGACCGCGTGAGTAACCCAGCGATGTTCATCGTCAACGGGCGGACGGCTTTTTTCGATTTAAAGCTTTCGTGACTGCAGGGATTCATCTTCTTGGCTCTTTCGGTAAAGTCACGTAGAAGGGAAATAATAAAAAATAAAACATAATAAAATAATTCTCACGACGTTTCGGCCACAACGCAAGCAGCCGTCCTCAGGTGAAGAACAGGTCTGTCAGAAAAACAGCGTCTGAAATGACGCTGTCTTTCCGACAGACCTGTTCTTCTGAAATGACGCTGTCTTTCCGACAGGCCTGTTCTTCACCTGAGGACGGCTGCTTGCGTTGTGACCGAAACGTCGTGAAAATTGTTTTGAATTATTTTATTATTTCCCTTCTACGTGACTTTTCCGAAAGAAGCAAGAAGATGGACAGCCTTTTGTTATTGTTGTTGTTTCATTGTTCCCGTGTCATTGTTGTTGTTGTTGACGATTGGCGCTGTGTAGCAAAACAGAGATAACCTCCTAACCCATACCCCCCCCCTCCCACCTTGTATGGACTTCGACGGAGTGTTGTGGGTCAAGTTGATGTCAGCGAGCACCTTCTTAAGGGCGACACTGGCACGAACGTTCATCTCAAAACACACAGAGACACACACAGAGACACATACAGAGACACACACAGAGACACACACACACAGAGAGACACACAGAGAGACACACAGAGACACACACAGAGACACACAGAGACACACACACACAGAGAGACACACAGAGAGACACACAGAGACACACACAGAGACACACACAGAGACACACAGAGACACACACACACAGAGAGACACACAGAGAGACACACAGAGAGTCACACAGAGACACACACAGAGACACACACAGAGACACACACAGAGACACACAGAGACACACACACACAGAGACACACACAGAGACACACACACAGAGGCACACACAGAGACACACACACAGAGGCACACACAGAGACACACACACAGACACAACCACACACAGAAACACACACACACACAGACACACACACAGAAGCACACACACAGACACACAGAGACACACACAGAGACCAACAGACACCCAGACCCACAGAGACACCCACAGAGATCCACAGACACCCAGACCCATGGAGACACCCATAGAGATCCACAGAGACCCACAGATTAGCGCGGTTGTCTACGTACGGTAAGGAAGAAGTTCAACACACAAAGACAAAGATCCCCCGTGTAGCCTGTAACAGACTGTTGGGGCAAGTGCTGTTAGCGAGCACATATGAAGATCGGCACGGCTCACGAGGGGATGGGTGGCCAGCACCACGCCCGGCTGCCTTTGTCTCCCCAGTGGCGATGTTTACACACCGCACCAGGGATCTAAGGGAGGCCCAGGACCGGTTCAGATAATCGTCACTGGCGGTGTTGACCGTGAGTGGGATTTTAACTCGGGTTGCCGGGTTCGTAGCGCAGCGTAGCACTGACCACTACACTACCGCTCCCTGCAACATACACACACAGGGACCCACAGACACCCAGACCCATAGAAACCCACAGAGACCCATAGATTAGCGTGGTTGGCTACGTACGGTACAAAAGAAGTTCAACATACAGACACACACAGAGACTCACAGACACCCAGACCCATAGTGACCCACAGAGACCCATAGATTAGCACGGCTGGCTACGTACGGTGCAAAAGAAGTTCAACATACATGCACAGAGACCCACAGACACCCACACCCATAGTGACCCACAGAGACCTACAGATACACCCCATAGAGACCCACATAGACCCACAGATTAGCCCGGTTGGCTACGTACGGTGCGAAATTAAGTTCAACACACAGACACACGCACGATACATAACAAGGGCTGTATACGGGTGGGGGGGGGGAGTCTTTGTCTCTGTTGTTGAGCCACGTTGTCGGCAGAGGGCAGTGTATTGACCCAGGGCCGTGTGGCTGATGTAAGGGGGCATTTTAAAGTCTCCCCAGGCTTCGCCCACCGGCTCAATGCTGCCCCCTAGTCGCAGCGTGGGGTGGGTTGATCCACGACAACAATGAGAATCGTCGTTTCTAAATCGGTGGCGCAATTTCTGTCGCGTCCAGGGACTCCTCCTCTACTTACGAACAATCAACTTGCGAACTTTCAGAGATACGAACAAACCCTGTCCCGTATGTCCAGGCGCCGTCTTTGTCCGATGGGCAGCACAAAAGCCGCTGTGGCTGTTGCTGCTGCTGCAAGAATGATGATGAGCGAAGTTGATGTGATGACGGGGGCCGTCCATAAATGACGTCACGTGATTTTGGGCAATTTTTAATCCCCCCCTCGTCACACGGCGTCACAAAAAGTCAGACCCCCCCCTCAAATATGACGTCACAAAGCTCTGCCCGCTCCCCACCCCCCAAAACCATATTTCCATTTTGAAAATAAAACACGCTTCAAATCGCTTTAAACTATTGTCATTGTAGTGCGTATTTAATGTGGCGCTGCACTCTGATGTTGTAGGAGTGTTGTTATAACAATTAGTGTTGTTATAACAATTCTATATTTATTGAAAGTTGCGCATTTTGATGTGACGTTACATTTCTCAAACCCCTTCTCCTTCCTCGTCACACATCGTCACAAAAATCTGACCGCCCCCCCCCCTAGGTGCGTGACGTCATTTATGGACGGCCCCATGGTTTATAGCGCCCTTGACGAGATCGCCAGAGAGGTATTGAGGTGGTTCACTGGTGTCAAAACATTTCGCGTGTGTGTGATGTACCGAGCGTCATGACCTCACAATAAAAATGATACTGGTAGGAACCCACTGGTTCCACCAGCCCACAGGGGATTATTGCGTCCGTCCGTCATGCAGGGAGGGGCTGGGTGGGGAGGGAGGGGCTGGGTGGGGAGGGGAGAGTGGGGAGGAGCTGGGTGGGAGGGTGGGGCTGGGTGGGGAGGGTGGGGCTCGGTGGGGCTGGGTGGGGGGTGTGGGGAGGGGCTGGGCTGGGTGGGGCTGGGTGGGGCTGGGTGGGGAGGGTGGGGCTGGGTGGGGGGTGGGAGGGGTGGGGCTGGGTTGGGAGGGGAGGGTGGGGCTGGGTGGGGAAGGGCTGGTCACCCCGTGGTGCCCTTATAAAACTCAACGTTTAACCTACTCACGCCGGCTTGTGCCCGCCCTCACAGTCGGGCATATTTGCGGAATACACCACGCCGCCGTTGACCCTGCAGGCCATTGACCGAGCAACCCAACGTTCCTACCAGCTCCCTCCGCTGGAATGTATTGTATTCTTTCGCCAACGTGACGATTGTGTTGACCTTTGTGACGTTGCAGGGAAGGACTCTTCTGATTAGCAAGCATACTGCAAAGGGGCAGCGTCAGACATGCAGACAGGTAACGCTAATTTCTATAACATTGAATGCTTTTTCTGGTGTACATTAATAGTACAGGGACCTCCTCTACTTACGAACGAGTTAGGTTGCTGATGTTCTTTTCGTAAGTCGAATTGTTCGCAAGTCCAACTTTACTCCCGTCGATTGCAAACACGTTGTAGGGCATGTACACTAAACACGGGGAATGGCTTTAAAGTTGTAGAATCTCCTGTAAAAAAGACACGCAAACGCCAAACAGAAGGCGTCAGGTTCGGGGTTGAATCCACGACCTCCTGCATACCAGGCGAGGTAGTTAACATCTCCGAGCCACCGCGGGTCCCCTAAGCTTGAGATTCAGCAAAGTTTTTGTTCCCTCCCCACGGGGTAAATGAATGCGACATTAAAATAAAAAAATGCATTCCCTCTCATGGGGTGCCAAGGTGGCTAGGAGATGTTAACTACCTCGCCTGGTACGCAGGAGGTCGTGGGTTCGATCCCGACCCTGCCGTCACCCATGATAGCAGCTTACCGAAGCGTCTCATCATCGCCATCGTCATCGGCGCGCGAATCAATTTCCATTAAGAACGTCGACCCACCGCTCTTCTTTTTTTTGCGTGACAACAGAATGGACTCCGCCGGCCACGTCTCCCTCCCAGAAGTCTCCGCGGCGAACATTCTTCAGGAGGAAGCACCGGGAGGACACGTGGCCCTCCGAGAGGGCCCTGCTCGGGCAGCCCGAAGCCGACCCTCCCGAGCCCCACCAGCGCCACCTCTTCGGATGCCCCATGGAGGGCCTCTGGGAGGAAGGGCTCGCGCCCCGGGCAATCAGAGTACGGGGGGGGGTTGGGGCATTACAAAATAGGAGATGTGTGTGTGTAGTACAAATGTTGATTCTAGATTTGAAATTAAATCACATGATTTAATTTAGTTATTTTTTACTTTATTATTATATTTTTTACCTACGTGACTTTACCGAAAAAACCTTAGAATACAAATGTTGACTTAAAGCTTTCGTGACTGTAGGAATTTATATTCTTGTGTCTTTCGGTAAAGTCACGTAGATATATTATTTTATTATGTTTAATTTATATTATTTATTATTTCCCTTCTACGAGACTTTACCGAAAGAACCAAGAATATGAATCCCTGCAGTCACGAAAGCTTTAAATCAAAATGATAACAAATGTAATGTTAATATCTTCCAAAAGTCTCCACGTGTTTGCCATCGTTGTCAACACGTGCCTGGAATCTTCTCCAGGTTGTCTCCAGAGCCCGGAGGAGGCCCACTACCTGCGGTATCGTTTTTTTGCAAATTCTCTGAAGTGTTCACATCTTTTTGGGAAGCACCCTGTACACGTGTGCGTTCATTTGTGGACAGGAGCTCCTAGGACGGCTCTGGAGGCGAGCCCCCTGGGAGCCGGGGGTGTTCAGGCGTAGCCCGGGATTCCGCACCTCGCGGGAAATCCGCAACAAGATCAACGCTAACTCCCCAGCCGACCAATGGGAGCACGGCTCGCCCGTCGCCCTGGCAACCATCCTCAAGGTGCACTCTGGGAGCGCTGTGACGACACCACCATGTCGTCACAAACGAATCATGACAAAAAAACGCTTCGAACGTCGTCGAAGTTGTCGCCTCTTGACGATTTTATTTTTCGCGTGAATGGTAATTGTGGGTCGAACATCCACCCGTGACTAACACGACAAGCGATCGTGCGAGATTCTCTTAGGCGAAGACTGCACACAATGATAACGCAGTCAACCTGGTCATATTTACAAGATCACTAACGCCAGGTGGCTCAAATGTCAAAACACTTACCCAGAATGCACCGCTGAGTTCCTGGGCTTCTATTCTAGGCAGGAATCCATACTCTTTGGTTCTTTCGGTAAAGTCGCGTAGTTAGAAATACAAGAAAATAACTACGTGACTTTACCGAAAGAACCAGAGAGTATGTAGCTATGTTGCTATTTGACCAGATAAGGCCCACCTGAGCTGCGTAGATCTTTTTGAGAAGTGACCTGGCCGTAAATGATCGCCCAACGAGGTGGGATATCACCGTAGCAGCAGAATACGCTAAACGCAACAGAGATGTGTCTGTAACTGTGTGCGCGTGACTGTGTGCGCAAGTGATTCTGTGTGACTGTGTGCCGTGAGTCTGTGACTGTGCGTGAATGAGTTTGTGACTGTGTGCGGCTGTATGTGTGCGATTGTGTCTGTGTGTGTGACTGTGTGTATGTGTGACTGTGTGTGTGACTGTGAGTCTGCGTGACTGTGTGTGTGAATGTGAGTCTGTGCGACTGTGTGACAGTGTGTGACTGTGTGTGTGACTGTGTGTGTGAATGTGAGTCTGTGTGACTGTGTGTGACTGTGTGACTGTGAGTCTGTGTGACTGTGTGACTGTGAGTCTGTGTGACTGTGTGTGTGACTGTGTGTGACTGTGTGTGACTGTGTGTGTGACTGTGTGACTGTGTGTGTGACTGTGAGTCTGTGTGACTGTGCACGTGTTCACCGCTTGCTCCAGGAATTCCTTCGCTCCGTCCCTGGAGGGTTTTTCCCTCGCGACAGCTACGAGCAGTGGGTGGCTGCCGTGGGCTGTCCGGACGATCCCTGGGAACCAGAAGCCACCGTTCGGAGGATTGAGACGTAAGCCTCCCCCATAGCCTCCATCTCCCCCCCTACCCCACATTGATTAAGGGGCCGTCCATAAATGACGTCACCTAAATAAATATAGACAACACGTTCTACTTGATTAAATAGACATTTTAATAAATGTTTTCTCCTACAACATCAGAGTGGAGCGCCACATTAAATACGCACTACAATGACAATAGTTTAAAGCGCTTTGAAGCATGTTTTAAAAAAAATTGGGCGGGGGGGGGGGGCAGAGCTTTGTGACGTAATATTTGAGGGGGGGTCCTGACTTTTGTGACGCCGTGTGACGAGGAGAGGGGGGTCAAAAATCGTCCAAAATCGCGTGACGTCATTTATGGACGGCCCCTAAGTTGCTCAGCTCGCTGGCGAGCACTGGGCAAAAACCTATATGTTGCAGAGTAACTAATTGCCACTTTTCAATAATAACTAATTGCCACGTAGAATCAATGTGCGTTCAGCGTATTTGGCTGCTATACATTTCCACACGGTGATGATGATGATGATAAGCCACATCGTTGAGCTGCTATCATTTGTAATGGCCAAGCCGCTTCTGAAAAAAAGAGCTACATAGCTCTGTTGAGCCCCACCTGGTAAAATAAATATACTCTTTGTTTTTTTCGGTAAAGTCACTTGATACAGTAATTTTTCTGTGACGGTTCCACCTGAAGACGGAAGCTTGTGTTGGCTCCGAAACGTCGTGATTTAATTTAGTTGTTTTCTTTTTTAACCTACGTGACTTTACCGAAAAAACCAAAGATTATGAATCCTTGCAGTCACGAAAACTTCAAATCTAAAAATGAACATAGTTTACAGTTTGTTTATAGTTTACATATAGCACGTAGGCTTTCACGACCAATGTTATTCATAATGGAGTTTTTTTTTGTATTAGATCGCGTAAATATAAATGTGACCTGAAACCCGCTACCACCCAACATGGTCAATTCGTAAACTTTGTCACATAGGCATGTTCTTTCTGTGGTCGCGTGGATTTTTCTCCGGGTCCTCCGGTTTTTCCCTCCACATTTAGAATCAACACCACGCGTTTAAAGTATTTGGCTCCGGCTATAAATGTCCACATAATGATGATAAGCCACTTGGTCGAGCTATAATTTGTAAAGTCACGTAGAAGGGAAATAATAAAATAATAAAAATAAAAAATAATGCTGCTTGCGTTGTGGCCGAAACGTCGTGAGAATTATTTTATTATGTTTTATTTGTATTATTTTATTACTTCCCTTCTACGTGACTTTACCGAAAGAACCAAGAAGATGAATCCCTGCAGTCACGAAAGCTTTAAATCGAAACAAAACAAAACGTTGACAATTCGTTACGAGATCGGCACTAAGCGATTATTGTGCATTGGAGAGCGTAAACCCACAGCAACATTGACAATTAGAGTACACGCAAAAAATAAACCTTTCTTATGAGCTAAACAGAGATCGGACAACAATAGAAAATAGTTTTTTAGTTTCGCATGGTTACAACAATTAATCCCACGGGTTTTTCCCCACGTGCCCGTGGAAACCTCCCAGAATGCTGTGCAGCGTGTCGCCCGAGCGTCGCGCTCTGATTGGCTCGGTGTTCCGCCTGCTGCGCCGCGTCGCCGACAACGCGCACTGGAGTCACATGACCTCGTTCAGCCTATCGGTGTGCACGGCTCCCAGCATGCTCTGGGCCCCCGGGGAGATCGACCGAAGGCAGGAGGGCGACGTCATCGACAAGGTCGCTTTAATAAATAAAAATAATTTAATAATAATATATACTAAGAAGAATAGGTTTTTAACCCTTTCTGGCAATAACACGGGAGTTGTGTTAAGATTTTCAAACAACAAATAAGGCATCATCAAGTCTGCATTAACCACGCACAGTACGTGCGGCAAAACATGCAAACAAACATGCTCTGCTAATAATATTGATGTATGGCATTGTCTTTGAAACTGATTGGCCTACTACACCAGAGACAGCAGCCATCTTTATGGCCCTGTCTCACTACCAGTGGCAAAATCTGTGGGTCTCTATGGGTCTGGGTGTCTGTGGGGCTCTATGTATGTATGATAAACTTCTTCAGCACTGTACGTAGCCACAACTGTGCTAATCTGTGGGTCTCTATTGGTCTGGGTGTCTGTGGGTTTCTGTGTATGTGCATACGTTGAACATCTTTCGCACTGAACGTAGCCAACCAGCCTCGCCGAGTGACGTCCGCTGTTGTCACTGTCGCTCTGTGCCGCCTCCAGATCGTCGCCTTCGTGCAGTTTCTGATCGACCACTGCCACGAGGTGTTTGGGGAGGTGGATGCTACGGATGACCCCAACTTCGACCTCCCAGACGATGGGGATCGCGGTGATGCTCAAACCAGCCACACGGCTCATCACCACCACCATCAGCTGAACGTCAACCTTCCACTCATAGCCGAATCTGACCTCCAACTCACTCCCGATCCAAGCACTGATATCCAAATGACTCTTAATCCAAACACTGACCTCAAACTCACCCCTGAATTTACCACTGATATTCAACTCTCTCTTGATCCAAACACTGACCCCAAACTCACTCCCGATCTAACCACTGATATTAAACTCTCTCCCAATCCAAACACTGACCCCAAACTCACTCCCGATCTAACCGCTGAAATTCAACTCTCTCCCAATCCAAACACTGACCTCAAACTCACTCCTGATCTAATCACTGAAATTCAACTCTCTCCCGATCCAAACACTGACCTCAGACTGACTCCCGATCTAACCACTGATATTCAACTCATCCCCGACCCACACACCGACCTCAAACTCGCCCCAGATCGAAACGCCGACCTCCAATTAATTTCCCACCGAAGGACTCGCCTCAAATTTCACCCCATCCAAAGCGTGAAGGTGATTGTCAGCGGCGATCCAACTGCTCACCTCCCGTTCAGATGCGATCCAAGTACCGATGTCCACTTTGACCCCAATCCATCGTCTGACCTCCAACTTAATCGTGATCTGAAAACTGATGTAAAGTCCGACCACGGTCCAAGCACGAGCCTCAAGTCTGTGCACGAACAAAACGTCGAGGTCCAACTCCATTCTGATCCAGACGCTCACCTCGAACTTGACCTCGCGCTTGATTTTGAACGCGACAACAAGGCTGACGCTAAGGAACCAGACCCTGACCTGAACCTCGAGCTGTCACTCGACCCCGACGTGGATAAATCACCCCGGCTGGAAGCCGGAGGAAGCATCGACCGTCGCCTCGACCCTGACTCAAACGTTGACCCTGCCGCTGACCTCGAGCCCGCGGCGGTGGCGATCGCCGCTCGACGTCGCCCGGCGGACATCGAGGAGAGTGCCGGAAATTCCCGCATCAGGGGCACCACGTTTACCATTGGCGCCAAGTTGGGGACATCCCTCGTATTACACAGGAGCCAAATCGCTCGTGAACAAGAGCCCCACGGAAACCGCGGGGCGGACGCGTCACGGTCCGCATCGCAGGAGGAGGCGCGACGCTCTGGATCGGAGGCCCAGTACTTCGGATCGCAGGAGGGGCGAAGCTCCGGATCGGAGGTGCGGTTCTTCAGGTCGGAGGCGACGCGACGCTCCAGATCAGAGGAGGTACGGTGCTCCGGATCGGAGGCACAGTTCTTCAGATCGGAGGATGCGCGACGCTCCGGATTGGGGGCGCGGTTCTTTGGGTCAGAGGAGGTGCGACACTCAGGCGACAGCAGGCGGCCGGAGCAAAGAGACTTCCACTGGGACTCATGGAATCCGAGGCAGCAGACGCGGCCGGGGGTGATCCGGAAGCTCGTGAAACGCGGCAGGAAATCCGCCCCGCAGGAAGTTGCCGATGGTCGCCGAGCGGAAGAAGTGGAAGCTGCGGCTGTGAAGGCTTCGGCCTCGTCTATTCATTCCCCATTGGGTGTCAGACGATCCACCAGTCCCGTTAACTTTTCTGTACCGGAAGCCCCAAATGCCATCCCGCGATCGCGGCCTGGGGCCATCAAAAGGGTCGTCCGCTACATTGAGCACCGCGTGCCCAAGGGTCAGGGCATCCCGCGGGACGCGCGGTTTCCTCCGCCGCTCGTGCACCATTCCCAACGGAGCAGTCGCCTCTCCAAGCACGAGTCCTGGCCCAGGGCCAAGGGAAGGCCGTCGAAGTCCGAGCCTTTCCAATCGGACTCAGGGTGTTTGACGCTGCCCTTTCAGTTCTCCAGCCCGGAGGTGCGGGCTCCCGCCCATTCGTCCCGTCCCGGGGCCATCAGAAGGGTCACCCGCTACGTGACGCACTCCACTCCGAAAAAAATCCACGATGTCTCGTGGGAAGGTGACGAAGGTTTCCCGGAGGAGGTCGCAGGTACCCCACCGACAGGAAAGGCCCCTAGCTCGCGCCTGGAGGGCACCCCTCTGTTCGAGCCGCGGGAAACCTCTCAACGGCCCCCGAGCTCCATCGCCTCCTCCGACACGGACGGCCTCCGGGTAATGGTGATGGTGGCGCGTACGGAGGGGCGCAGGCACCGGCCCGCTCCACTCGTGGCGCTGGGCCGCGGCGTGGTTCACGTGGCCAGGCCATCGCCGCCGTCGGCGCGTAGCAGTCGCCGGCGGTCGCTCGCTCGCCGGTCGTTCACGGACGCCCGCTGCGCTCGCCTGCCACGCAGGGTCTGGCTGTATCGGACCCTCTGAGCTGTAAGAGAGTGTGACGCCGCACCCATTGAGGCTGTGAGATATTTTTTTTTTATGAATTCAAAGCTAGGCTGTAGGAGAGTGTTTTAACACGCGTGTGGACTTCCGCGACCACTGACATATAAGCCACTTATATATCAACATTCGTCTTCGAGGTGGTGGCTGGTCGGACGGCTCAAATAATTAGAAGGGCACTTAATCTGAAAATAAATATAAATCAGCTTGTTATCCAACAATCCCATAACATCGCTTACGAGGGCAACCCTACACTGCAGCCCCACACTGCTGCTGCTGATGATGATACCCCGCGTTGGCTAGGATATGCTAACCACCTCACCTGGTATACAGGAGGTCGTGGGTTCGATCCAGACCCTGACGCCTGCTGTATATTTGGAGTTTGCATCTCTCTTTCCCGGTGGTCGCGTGGACTTTTCTCCGGGTCCTTCGGTTTATCCCCCTCCAAATTTATAGTCAATGTCTCTACACGTTTAGAGTATTTGGCTACTCTATATTTTTATGTGATGATGACGATAAGCCACTTCGTTGAGCTATCATTTGTGATGGTCATGTCGCTTTTGAAAAAGAGCTGTGTAGCTCAGTGGCCCTTACATCAGTTAAAATAGAAATATTATCCATAATAAATATTAGCTATAATAAATATTAGCTATAATAAATATTAGCTATAATAAATATTAGCTATAATAAAGGGTTTTTTGGAGTTCTTCTTTTGGGTTAGATCACGTAAAATATAAATGTGTCGTTAAATCCGCCACCACCACCACCACCCGACATGGCCAATGAGTAAAGGTTTAGTCACATAAAACAAAACGTTGGCAATTAGTTACGAGATCGGCACTAAGCGATTATTGTGCATTGGAGAGCGTAAACCCACAGCAACATTGACAATTCGAGTACACGCAAAATTAAATCTTACTTATGAGCTAAACAGAGATAGGACGACACGCGCAAAGGATCACGGTGAATTGTCAGTGTTGTGGAAGTTTCAACTAAACTATTTTATTTTACCGGATAAAGTGCATAATGAAGGTTAACGTAAATTATAAATGCGTCATTAAACCCATCGCCACCACCACCCGACACGGCCAATTAGTAAAGGTTTAGTCACGTAAACAAAAGGTGGCCAATTAGTTACCAGTTCAGGACACTAACTGGTTGTTGTGTTGAAGAGTAAACCCACTACAATATTTACAATTCGAGTAGCTAGTGACATTTCGCCGGTGATTACAACAACAGCCAGCATCATTATCAGGTTGACTTGCCAGTATTGTGAAGAAATCTTCCTGTGTTGTCATCATTATTATCATGGATGCCATCCAGTGGCGTAGTAATACATTATCACTGGCGTAGTAGCTACGTTATCACTGGCGTAGTAACGACATTATCAGTGGTATAGTAACGACATCATCAGCGGCGTAGTAATGACGTTATCAGTGCATAGTAACTACATCATCAGTATCGTAGTAACGACATTATCAGTGGTGTAATAACTACATTATCAGTCGCGTAGTAACTACATTATCAGTGGCTGCTTGCGTTGTGGCCGAAACGTCGTGAGAATTGTATTTTATAATGTTTTATTTTTATTATTTTATTATTTCCCTTCTACGTGACTTTACCGAAAGAACCAAGAAGATGAATCCCTGCAGTCACGAAAGCTTTAAATCGAAATTTAGTAGTTAGCTCTTTGCAACAAAACGTTACGGCTTCGATGAAATGTAAATGAAATGTGGAACGTAAATGAAAGCATTTTCTTCAAAAAATAAATTGAAACCGCGTTTTAAGTGTTCGTTTGTTATTGTTGTTCTGTTGACGCCCAACTTTACTTCCATGCAAAGGTTGCCTCGTTCGACTCACACGTTCCATGCCTCTTACTGTCTCAACGACACAAAGAGCTGGATGACATCAAACCATCTGAAGCTTAACTCGACGGCTGCGACATCCCAGTATCGGATAAGGCAACCACATGCCTTGGTGTCCTTGTCGATAGCCAGTCCCGGGTTAAGCTAAGCGCGCGGACTGTAGCAAATGTTGTTATAAAGGGCCCCTAAATTTTATTAAAACATTACAACACAATTTTTTAACTTGCACAGTAAAGTAATTGTATTTTTTCATTTGCTATATAGCCAGATAATACGACAAATCGCAAACCTTAAACACCCAGTCGTTCATAAAAGTTGAAGGTGGTATAGTACTATAGTAATGGAGCAAGTGCAGAATCGCTGAACCGCAATTGATAGCTCGAAAGCCCTCGAAAGCGCGGAGCGACTGGGATAATCCAGGAACTGTCGATAGCGAACTGACATTCGCCGCTCGCATCGGGCGCCCGACTGGACGATGCTTCCACCGTTCTCGGCAACCTCGTACACGGTCCGCCCGTGCTCCCAGCGTGGAGACTGCGAGGACGCGAATCAGCGCGTTCATCATCGCTGCCCCACGTGGACTAACTTGCAAATGGCGTCTTCAGCCATGCCAGCGGTTCTAGATTTGAAGCTTTCGTGACTGCAAGGATTCATATTCTTAGTTTTTTTGGTAAAGTCACGTAGGTAAACAAATTTAAATTTAAATTAATACAAATAAAATAATAAAAATCACGACGTTTCGGAGGCAACACAAGTCTCCGTCATCAGGTGGAACAGTCACAGCACGATAGCTGGAGACTTGTGTTGCCTCCGAAACGTCGTGATTTTTATTTTATTTTTATTTTACTTTTATTAAATTAAATTTTTTTTACCTACGTGACTTTACCGAAAAAACCTAAGAATATGAATACATGCAAAAGCGGTGTTCGCACGTGACCACTCCGTGTTGAACGTGTGGGGGGGTGTGGCTTGCTGAGGTGAGTGTGGGCGTGGCTTGTTGAGGTGATTGTGGGCGTGGCTTGCTGAGTTGGTTGTGGGCGTGGCTTACTGAGGTGATTGTGGGCGTGGCTTACTGAGGTGATTGTGGGCGTGGTTTACTGAGTTGATTGTGGGCGTGGCTTCACACGTGAAACCGACGTTTGGCACAGCAACCAGCAGTAGCCTGTCCAGCGCCCATCGACGATGTCTGCCCCGTTTGCTTCGAGCTGATAAAAGTTCAAGTTCATTTATTAGGTGTAGCCCTGTGAGCCATTCGGCTCTTGAATCGGGTGCAACCGCAACAAACAAAAAACATCTTAAAGTGAATATGTGACTAAGTGCAAACAGAAAATCCAAGAAAAAGACAGCAAAATATCGCAGATAAAAAAACACAGCAGCAGCAGCCTGTCCAGCATCAAACCTACGAGGACTGCCCCGTCTTCTTCGAGCTGTTCACCGACTCCGTGAGTCTGGCGTGCGGCCGCCACACGCTGTGCAAGTCGTGCCTCGAAGCCCACCGGGACGACGCCGCCTCGGCCACGTGGCCAGGCTGCTGCAGGGCCTACCACGCTAGGCCCGAGCTGAGCAGCAGGTGCGTCGCCGTGGGGGAATTTGGCGGGAAAGCGGCGCGCCGGGTGAGGGTTCGAAGGTGGATTGGAGCGCCCGTGCGGTGGTGAGTGGGGGTGGGGGGGGTGAGTGGTGTGGTGAGTAGGGTGGTGAGGGGGGGGGGTGGTGGGTGGGGGGGGGTGGTGAGTGGGGGGGGGTGAGTGGGGGTGGTGAGTGGGGGGGGGTGGTGAGTGGGGGTGGTGGGTGGGGGGGGGGTGGTGAGTGGGGGGGGTGGTGAGTGGGGGGGGTGGTGAGTGGGGGGGGGGTGGTGAGTGGGGGTGGTGAGTGGGGGGGGGTGGTGAGTGGGGGGGGGGTGGTGAGTGGGGGGGGGTGGTGGGTGGGGGGGGTGGTGAGTGGGGGGGGGTGGTGAGTGGGGGGGGGTGGTGAGTGGGGGGGGTGGTGAGTGGGGGTGGTGGGTGGGGGGGGGTGGTGAGTGGGGGGGGGTGGTGAGTGGGGGGGGGGTGGTGAGTGGGGGGGGTGGTGAGTGGGGGGGGGTGGTGAGTGGGGGGGGTGGTGAGTGGGGGTGGTGGGTGGGGGGGGTGGTGAGTGGGGGGGGGGGGTGGTGAGTGGGGGGGGTGGTGAGTGTGGGGGGGGGGGTGGTGAGTGGTGGGGGGTGGTGAGTGGGGGGGGTGGTGAGTGGGGGGGGGTGGTGAGTGGGGGGGGTGGTGAGTGGGGGGTGGTGGGTGGGGGGGGTGGTGAGTGGGGGGGGGGTGGTGAGTGGGGGGGGTGGTGAGTGGGGGTGGTGGGTGGGGGGGGTGGTGGGTGGGGGGGGTGGTGAGTGGGGGGGGTGGTGAGTGGGGGGGGTGGTGGGTGGGGGTGGTGGGTGGGGGGGGTGGTGAGTGGGGGGGGGTGGTGAGTGGGGGGGGTGGTGAGTGGGGGGGGGTGGTGGGTGGGGGGGGTGGTGGGTGGGGGGGGTGGTGGGTGGGTGGGGGGGGTGGTGAGTGGGGGGGGTGGTGAGTGGGGGGGGATGGTGAGTGGGGGTGGTGGGTGGGGGGGGTGGTGAGTGGGGGTGGTGGGTGGGGGGGGTGGTGAGTGGGGGGGGTGGTGAGTGGGGGTGGTGGGTGGGGGGGGTGGTTGGGGGGGTGTTGAGTGGTGGAGGGGTGGTGTGGGGGGGGGGTGAGTGGGGGGGTTTGTGGTGAGTGGGAGTGGTGGTGAGTGGGGGGGTGGTGTGGGGGGGGTGGTGAGTGGGGGTGGTGAGTGGGTGGGGGGTGGTGAGTGGGGGTGGGGGGTGAGTGGGGTGGGGTGAGTGGTGGGGATCGTGGTGTGTGGGGGGGGGGGTGGTGAGTGGGGGGGGTGAGTGGGAGTGAGGGTGGTAAGTGGGGGGGGTGGTGAGTGGGGGTGGTGGGTGGGGGGGGTGAGTGGGGTGGGGTGGGTGGTGGGGGTCGTGGTGAGCGGGGGGGGGTGGTGAGTGGGGGGGTGGTTGGGGGGGTGTTGAGTGGTGGAGAGGTGGTGTGGCGGGGGGTGATTGGGGGGGTTTGTGGTGAGTGGGAGTGGTGGTGAGTGGGGGGGGTGGTGAGTGGGGGGGGAGGGGTGAGTGGGGGGGGGTGGTGAGTGGGGGGGGTCGTGGTGAGTGGGGGGGGGTCGTGGTGAGTGGGGGGGGTCGTGGTGAGTGGGGGGGGTCGTGGTGAGTGGGGGGGGTCGTGGTGAGTGGGGGGGGTCGTGGTGAGTGGGGGGGGTCGTGGTGAGTGGGGGGGGTCGTGGTGAGTGGGGGGGGTCGTGGTGAGTGGGGGGGGTCGAGGTGAGTGGGGGGGGTCGAGGTGAGTGGGGGGGTCGTGGTGAGTGGGGGGGGGTCGTGGTGAGTGGGGGGGGTCGTGGTGAGTGGGGGGGGTCGTGGTGAGTGGGGGGGGTCGTGGTGAGTGGGGGGGGTCGTGGTGAGTGGGGGGGGGTCGTGGTGAGTGGGGGGGGGTCGTGGTGAGTGGGGGGGGTCGTGGTGAGTGGGGGGGGTCGTGGTGAGTGGGGGGGGTCGTGGTGAGTGGGGGGGGTCGTGGTGAGTGGGGGGGGTCGTGGTGAGTGGGGGGGGTCGTGGTGAGTGGGGGGGGTCGTGGTGAGTGGGGGGGGTCGTGGTGAGTGGGGGGGGTCGTGGTGAGTTTGGGGGTCGTGGTGAGTGGGGGGGGTCGTGGTGAGTGGGGGGGGTCGTGGTGAGTGGGGGGGGTCGTGGTGAGTGGGGGGGGTCGTGGTGAGTGGGGGGGGTCGTGGTGAGTGGGGGGGGTCGTGGTGAGTGGGGGGGGTCGTGGTGAGTGGGGGGGGTGAGTGGAGGGGGGGTGGTGGGGGTCGTGAGTGGTGGGGGGTGGTGAGTGGGGGGGGGTGGTGAGTGGGGGGGGTCGTGTTTGGGGTGGTGAGTGGGGGGGGGGGGTGAGTGGGGGGGGGGTGAGTGGGGGGGTGGTGAGTGGGGGGGGCGGTGAGTGGGGGGGAGTAGTGAGTGGGGGGGGGGGGTGGTGAGTGGGGGGGGTAGTGAGTGGTGGGGTTGGTGAGTGGGGGGGGGGTGGTGAGGGTCGTGGTTGGGGGGGGGGTGGGGGTCGTGGTTGGGGTGGTGAGTGGGGGGGTGGTGATGGTGGGGTTGGTGGTGGAGGGGAGGGGTGGTGGTGGCCTCAAGGTGCACATGGCCTGGCACAAGCGTCGTGGTGATGTCACCGCCACTTAGTGGCGAATGGCAGTTGTTCGTTGGGGTGGTGAGGGTGGGGGTGGTTTGGGTGATCGTGGGGTTGGGGGTGAGGGGGTGGTGAGGGAGGGGGTGTTTGGGGTGGTGGTGGGGGGGAGGGGGGTATTGGGGGTGGTGGTGGGTGTATTGGGGGAGGTGGTGGGGGTGGGGGTGGGGTTGTGGTGGTGGGGGGGATGGGGGTATTGGGGGTGGTGGTGGGGGTGGGGTTGTGGTGAGAGGGGTGGTGGTGGGGGGGATGGGGGTGGTGGGGGTTTGGGTTCATAGTTTGTTTATTAAACGTGTTGCCTCCAACTTATACAAGGTAGTCCTCTACTTACGATGGAGATGCGTTACGACGACCCCATCGTAAGTCAAAAATATCGTAAGTCGAAGATGGCCTAGCCTGCCCAGGAGTCTTAAAGAAATTTAGCAAAACAGCAATTTACAGTACTGTACTGTATAAACTATATACTGTACGTTTTTAATTACAATACTGTATTGCACAGTAAAATGTAAAGTAAATAAATTCTTAGCCTCCCTATATGAACTGCAATTTAATAGAAAGTTTTTTCAGGAAACAATCCTATCTGCTATAAAAACTTTTAACATGCATTGAACTTATCATATCGTGTTAACCCTAAAATGAAATCGATAAAGCTACGTGTCATACATGCATTGAACGTATCGTATAATTGGGCTTTGAAACACAAAAAACACAGAAAAAAATACACACGCTAACACCGAGACAACTTAACTCCGTCGACGGCTGGTGAGAGTGAAGCATCACACAAGGCGGGAGATGCGTACATCCCGGCAGCGTCCCAACGTACAGTATCGTACCTCGTACGCTGCTGTGTTTGCCTGCCGCGCGAAACTTAAAATATCTTACAATTTTCTCGTATCGCTATCGCCATCGTAA
This sequence comes from Lampetra fluviatilis, assembly GCF_964198595.1. Taxonomy (NCBI): domain Eukaryota; kingdom Metazoa; phylum Chordata; class Hyperoartia; order Petromyzontiformes; family Petromyzontidae; genus Lampetra; species Lampetra fluviatilis. The sequence goes on from NC_136329.1 coordinate 8,503,206, forward strand.
GATCGAAATATCGTAAGTCGGACCATCGTAACTCGGGGACTATCTGTAGTGTGTGCGCCTCCTTGTATGTTACACACTACACTGGTGCCAGAAGTGATTATTAGTTTGGTGTAGCTAGGAGCGATTAGAAATGTTAACAAGACGTAAGGCTCTCACCCAGTCGTCTTCAGGTGAAGAAACAGATGATGGTGTGATCCCACAGACGGCCCCGGTGATGGAGCGCGGGGAGATCCTGGTGCCGGCGCAGCAGCGAGACCCGGAGCTGGCTTCACCGCCTCCACCAGGGAGGGAGCGCTGCCTTATGAAAGACTGCCCCGGCGACCTTCTCTCCACCATCGCAGATCTGGCTGGTGTACTACCGCAGGAGAACGTCGACGGAATGCCGCGGACCTCCGTCGCTGTTTCCCGCGCACGGGAAACGGTAGAGGCCCATGCCGCGCGGGAGCCCGCCAAAATTCAAAATGCGCGGGACTCATCTCCCGCCAAAACCAACCTCCCGCCAGCAGCACTTCAAGCGGACCAAGATTTTCCCTTAATTCAGGAGTTCGCCGCTGCGGGCGGCGATTGGGAGGTTTTCTGCCTTCGCTTCTCCGTCAACTTCGAAGTGGCAAGGTGGACGGAGGAGGAGGCGCTGCGGGCGCTCCCTCTGGTGCTCGATGACGACGCGCTGGCAGCGTTTGACGCTATCCCCGACAACGACAAGGCGACACTCACCCAAGCGCTCCAGCAGATGGGGGCGATTTTCGCCCCTCTGTCAATGCAACGCCACAAGTTTGCTATGCTTAGGCGAGAGGAGGACGAGCCACCCCTCGCCTATCGCGCAGCACTACTGTTTTTGGCGAAATCGGCGTATCCCAAGATGGACCACGTGGGGTGGGAATATCTCATCCTGGACAAAATGCTGCTGCTGGCCCGAGATCTCCAGGTCGTCTTGCCATACATGGATGACGACGACCTGACGTCTTTTCAAGTTGCGCAGTGCCTCCAAACCCATTTTAATGCCACGAGGAAGACCGCCAAAATTAAAAATGCACGGAACTCGTCTCCCACCAAAACCGACCTCCCGCCAACAGCGCTTCAAGCGGACCGCGATTTTCCCTTATTTCGGGAGTTCACCGCTGCGAGCGGCGATTGGGAAGCTTTCTGCCGTCGATTCTCCGCCGCCTTCAAACTGGTGGGGTGGACGGAGGAGAAGGCGCTGCTGGCGCTTCCTCTGGTGCTCGATGATGATGCGCTGGCGGCGTTTGACGCTATCCCCGACAACGACAAGGCGACACTCACCCAAGCGCTCCAGCAGATGGGGGCGATTTTCGCCCCTCTGTCAATGAAACGCCACAAGTTTGCTATGCGTAGGCAAAGGGAGGCCGAGACGCCCCTCGCCTATCGCATAGCACTGCTGTCTTTGGCGAAATCGGCGTATCCCAAGATGGACCAGGTGGGGTGGGATGGTCTCGTCCTGGACAAAATGCTGCCGCTGGCCCGAGATCTCCAGGTCGTCTTGCCAGACATGGATGACGACCTGGCGTCTCTTCAAGTTGCGCGGTGCCTCCAAGCCCATTTTCATTACGCGCAGGAGCGCGCAAAAATAAAAAATGCGCGGGACTTGTCTCCCGCCAAAACCGACCTCCCGCCAACAGCGCTGCAAGTGGACCGCTATCTTCCCTTTCGGGAATTCACCGCTGCGGGCGGCGATTGGGAGGCTTTCTGCCGTCGCTTCTCTACCGCCTTCAAACTGGCGGGGTGGACGGAGGAGCAGGCACTGCTGATGCTCCCTCTGGTGCTCGACGACGATGCGCTGGCGGTGTTTAGAGGTATCCCCTACAACGACAAGGCGACAGTCACCCAAGCGCTCGCGCAGATGGGGGAGATTTTCGCCCCTCCGTCAATGAAACACCACAAGTTTGCTATGCGTAGGCAAGGAGAGGCCGAGACGCCCCTCGCCTATCGCGCAGCACTCCTGTCTTTGGCGAAATCGGCGTATCCCCAGATGGACCAGGTGGGGTGGGATTTTCTCGTTCTGGAGAAAATGCTGCCGCTGGCCCAAGAGGTCCAGGTCGTCTTGCCAGTCATGGTGGACAACAAACTGACGTCTCTTCAATTTGCGAGGTGCCTCGAAGCCCATTTTCACACCCGTTGGCATGTCGGTGTGCTCGCGAGCACGGGACCGGCCACAGGAAAGCGGCTTCTACAGTGGAAGGGGTCGGAGGAGTACCACCAGGGCGTACGAGACCGGCCGAGGGGGGCCTTCCCTTGCCCGAGGGACGACCCGATCGTGTGCTTCAAGTGCGGGCTGCCAGGTCATGTGGCCAAGCGGTGCCGCGCTCAACGGGGAGGACTCTCCAAGTCGACGCCGTCTGCGGATCGTCGCCCCTTCTCTCCTCAGGCGAGTCGCGGCGCACCTCTCACCTCAGGCAACTCACCGTTTCTGCTCATGCACGGGAGGGAGCAAGATCCGCCTATTGATGTCCAACTGACTCCGGATCTGGCTCGTAAGAAAATGCCCGTCCCTGTACGCTTTACCCTCCAGCACTTGTCGGAGGCTAGGGAGGTTTCCCGAGGTAATTTGGCTTTAAAACAAGCTGCTAACGAACGGCGGGCGAGGACACGGGAAATTGTGACCAAATGGGCAGTTGGGGATAGGGCGTGACTTCACTGCCCCCAGGTCCCTGTGGGGACGTCCCCTAAGCAATATAAACCTTGGCAGGGCCCCGTGGAAATCGTTGCGGTAAAGAGCCCGCAAAGTGTCCACATCCAATTCGGTCGCAGGCGCTGGTTCGTGCATGCGTCGCGTCATAAGCCGTTTTGTCCACCTGACGGCGCTCCTTCATCTCCAGTCCCTGGGGGCTCTGTATCAGGTGAGCCCGACGTGCTGGGGCGCTCGTCCGTGGATACAATGCCTCAAGGGTGCTCTGCCTCTTCCCCCACAGGGCCACAAAAACTGAGGTCTGCGAAGCAGCCGGCTAAATCGGCTCAAATTGGGGAAGGACACCCATCGTCCGGTCCTTCTCCGGTCTGACAGCCGTCTCCTCCACCTCAAGAGGGGCCACCCCTCTCGGTCCAGCTTTGTCCCATTTCGGGACCCCCCGCGGAGGCCTCCCCCACCCCGTCTGGGGGTCCGGCGATGAGGACGCGCTCAAAAACTACCCGGTTCCGATGATTCTCACCAGCACGCCAAGATTTCTGCAAACCATCGGGTTGTGGTCTCGCGAGCCGGAGCCCGTCCTGTGCCATGGCACGCGGATTTTGTGTTATGATGTTGGGGGTGGTTGCGTTGTTCTTGTTAACATAGCGTTCAGTGTTAGAAGGCTCCCCATAGCGTTCAGTGTTGGAAGGCTCCCCATAGCGTTCAGTGTTGGAAGGCTCCCCATAGCGTTCAGTGTTGGAAGGCTCCCCATAGCGTTCAGTGTTGGAAGGCTCCCCATAGCGTTCAGTGTTGGAAGGCTCCCCATAGCGTTCAGTGTTGGAAGGCTCCCCATAGCGTTCAGTGTTGGAAGGCTCCCCATAGGCTCCGCTGAACGCTATGGGGAGCCCTTAACACAGAACCCTATGGGGAGCCTTTAACATTCAGTGTTATTGGCTCCCCATAGCGTTCAGTGTTAAAGGCTTCCCATAGCGTTCAGTGTTAAAGGCTTCCCATAGGGTTCAGTGTTAAAGGCTCCCCATAGCGTTCAGTGTTAAAGGCTCCCCATAGCGTTCAGTGTTAAAAGGCTTCCCATAGTGTTCAGTGTTAAAGGCTTCCCATAGCGTTCAGTGTTAAAGGCTCCCCATAGCGTTCAGTGTTAAAGGCTCCCCATAGCGTTCAGTGTTGAAGGCGTCCCATAGCGTTCAGTGTTGAAGGCTTCCCATAGCGTTCAGTGTTAAAGGCTTCCCATAGCGTTCAGTGTTTAAGGCTCCCCATAGCGTTCAGTGTTAAAGGCTTCCCATAGCGTTCAGTGTTAAAGGCTCCGCGTTCAGTGTTAAAGGCTCCGCGTTCAGTGTTAAAGGCTCCGCTGAACGCTATGGGGAGCCTTTAACACAGAACCCTATGGGGAGCCTTTAACATTCAGTGTTAATGGCTCCCCATAGCGTTGGGCACTGTAGTGCCGGGTACTGGAGGGACACGTGACCGGGGGCCGAGAGCCATGTCTTCATACAGGAGGGGGCGGGGCCGTGGGCGTGTCGACGTCACGGTCAGGAGCATAAAGGGGCGGTCCCATGAGTGTTCTTGGCTCGTTCTGTGGGGATCAACTGGAAGCTCTTCGTTCTTCGCTCCTCGTTTTGTTGTGCAGTCTGGACTGGGATTCGTGGGTCAAGCAGAATGTGTCCTGCTGCTGTTGACCCGTTCGTTTAGTTTAACTCGCACGCACATAGCGATAGAGAGCCACACCGAGCTCGTGGACTCAGAGTGTTTATAGTTTCATCTTCTTGGTTCTTTCGGTAAAGTCACGTAGAAGAGATATGATAAAATAATAAAAATAACACATTAAATAATTCTCACGACGTTTCGGCCGCAACGCAAGCAGCCATCCTCAGGTGAAGAACAGGTCTGTCGGAAAGACAGCGTCATTTCAGAGTCAACGGCGGCGTGGTGTATTCCGTCATTTCAGACGCTGTCTTTCCGACAGGCCTGTTCTTCACCTGAGGACGGCTGCTTGCGTTGTGACCGAAACGTCGTGAGAACTGTATTTGATAATGTTTTATTTTTATTATTTTATTATTTCCCTTCTACGTGACTTTACCGAAAGAACCAAGAAGATGAATCCCTGCAGTCACGAAAGCTTTAAATCGATAAATGTTCATAGTTTGTTTATTAAACTTGTTGCATCCAACTTATAGTGTGTGCGCCTCCGTGTATGTTACACACTACAAATATTAAAGGCTCCCCGGAGCGTTCAGTGTTCAAGGCCGCTGCAGGAGCCCATCGACGAGCTCCTGGACTCCTTCAAGGTGTCCAGAATCGCAGCCTCGACCCCACGGGGCCCCCCAGCCGACCCCGCGACCCCCCCCCCCCCCCCCCCCCCCAGAGAGAGCGGGAACCGGAGCGGGCGACACGGCACGCGGAGCTTCCGAGGATCCGCCTGCGTTCTCGCTCGACGTCTTCGAGAAAAGTGTCGCGCTCCGTTCATTGCCACAGCCAACCGGCCCAGCGCTCTCCGCTCAACCGTCTTGTCCAGGGGTCGGCAACCAAAATAACAAGAAGAGCCATTTCTTTCCAATTCGGTACAAAATTCAGTATTTCAAGAGCCGCAATGCATCTGAGTACATACATATCGTCAAGAAGCAGCCCGTAAAGAGCCGCATGCGGCTCCGGAGCCGTAGGTTGCCGACCCCTGGTCTTGTCGGTCCGGGTCCAGAGTCTCCCACGCACCCCGGTCACGTCAAATAAAACACATTCCTGCAGAGGGAGCTGGACCTGCTCTCCACCTGAGGACGGCTGCTTGCGTTGTGGCCGAAACGTCGTGAGAATTATTTTATTATGTTTTATTTGTATTATTTCCATTCTACGTGACTTTACCGAAAGAACCAAGAAGATGAATGGGTTTAATGAGTGATGGCCATATCATAAGAATAATACTGGAGGGTGGGGATGGGCTGGTCACCCCGTGGTGCCCTTATAAAACTCAACGTTTAACCTACTCACGCCGGCTTGTGCCCGCCCTCACAGTCGGGCATATTTGCGGAATACACCACGCCGCTGTTGACCCTGCAGGCCATTGACCGAGCAACCCAACGTGTTCCTACCAGCTCCCTCCGCAGGACATTGTGTTTATTATTCTGACATTCAATGATGATTGGATTGAATGAATGGGTTGAGTTCGATCCCCGATTAACGTGGCCACCGGCTGCTCGGAGACGGCGATTTTATCTGAGCCGGTCCCTGCGTCTCCCCCCCCCCCCCCCTTAGGTCGACTCAGCCTCAAATTGAATGACCTGGCTGATGCTGCTGTTGTTACTGCTGCTGCTGCTGTTGTTGTTGCTGTTGTTACTGTTGCTGCTGCTGTTACTGCTGATGCTGCTGCTGTTGCTGCTGTTGCTGCTGTTACTGCTGCTGTTACTGCTGATGCTGTTACTGCTGTTGTTGCTGCTGCTGCTGTTTGCTGCTGTTACTGCTGCGAGTGAGCCGCTTTGGGGTCCACATCCAGCCGCTCGCTTCCCACCTCCGTGGGGAGGGTAGGAGATTCACGTTCAGGGCCTCCCCCTCTTCCATGGGGGGGGATTCACGTTCAGGGCCCCCCCTCTTCCATGGGGGGGATTCACGTTCAGGGCCCCCCCCCTTCATGGGGGGGGGATTCACGTTCAGGGCCCCCCTCCATGAGGGGGGATTCACGTTCAGGGCCCCCCCCCGACCTCTGCGACAGTTTTCCGACCGCCGACGACGTCATCAAACGAGCGATGACGTCACAGCGCTGCTACGCAACGGGGTCTGAGGACTTCAGAATCATGAAGCACTTTTAAAAATAAATATTTTTTAAACTTGCTAGAAATGTGCTACAACTTGATTTTAATTCCCCTACAATTTCACTTGTATCCGTCCATGCCTGTAAAGCGATGTGTGTTGCGTTGTTTTGCACCAATAGTGCGATCGAAATCAAGTTTAAACGATTGAATGACGTCACCGACGACGATGACGTCATCGGCATCGTCGGGGCCGAGTCTGGTAATGTCATCGTCGGATGACGTCACCCTTAGGCGGGCCCGACGGCGGCATCGTCGCGTCCGATGACGTCATGGTCTGGTCCGATGACGCCATGGTCTGGTCCGATGACGTCGTGGTCTGTCCGATAACGTCATCGTCTGGTCAGATGACGTCATCGTCGCGTCCGATGACGTCACCGGCGCGGCGGCGTTCCGGCGACATGGAGGCGATGGCGAGGTTGGGGAGGCCGATCCCGGATTTGTCTTCCACCCCTCGCTCGTAAACTTCCTCGGCCACCACCACAACAACAACAACCACCACCAACACAACCACCACCACCCTAGCCACCACAGCCACCACTACAACCACCAACACAGCCACTACCACAGCCACTACCTCAACCACCGTAGCCACCACAGCCACCACTACAACCACACTCACCACAACCACCACAACCACACTCACCACCACAGCCACCACCTCATCCACCACCACAGCCACCACCACCACAACCACACTCACCACCACCTCAGCCACCACCTCCGCCACCACCACCACAACCACCACAGCCACCACTACAACCACCAACACAGCCACTACCACAGCCACTACCTCAACCACCGTAGCCACCACCACCAACACCACAACCACACTCACCACCACAGCCACCACCTCATCCACGACCACAGCCACCACCACAACCACAATCACCACCACCGTAGCCACCACCACCGCGGTGCTCGCACGCGACTGCGAGGAGGGAACTGCGGTCGTCTCGCTGAGGATCTCCGCCGCCGTCTTCACTACCGAAGACCCCAAACGAGTAACAGAGACCCCCCCTACCCCTACATCCCCCCCCTACCCCTACATCCCCCCCCCTACCCCTACATCCCCCCTACCCCTACATTCCCCCCTACCCCCCCTCTACCCCCCCATCCCCCCTCTACCCCCCCATCCCGCCCTCTACCCCCCCATCCCCCCCTCTACCCCCCCATCCCCCCCCCTCTACCCCCCCATCCCCCCTCTACCCCCCCATCCCGCCCTCTACCCCCCCATCCCCCCCCCTCTACCCCCCCATCCCCCCTCTACCCCCCCATCCCCCCCTCTACCCCCCCATCCCCCCTCTACCCCCCCATCCCCCCTCTACCCCCCCATCCCGCCCTCTACCCCCCCATCCCCCCCTCTACCCCCCCATCCCCCCCTCTACCCCCCCATCCCCCCCCTCTACCCCCCCATCCCCCCTCTACCCCCCCCATCCCCCCCTACCCCCCTTTACCCCCCCCTCTACCCCCCCTCCCCCCTACCCCCCATCCCCCCACGTTATTACCGCAGTGGTGAAGTATGGTGAGGTTTGGTAAAATATGGTAAAGTTTGGTGACGTGTGGTGAGGTTTGGTGAGGTTTGGTGAAGTATGGTGAGGTGGTGATGTTTGGTGAAGTATGGTAAAGTTTGGTGACGTGTGGTGAGGTTTGGTGAAGCTTGGTGACGTGTGGAGAGGTTTGGTGAAGTTTGGTGACGTGTGGAGAGGTTTGGTGAAGTTTGGTGAAGTTTGGTGACGTGTGGTGAGGTTTGGTGGGAGGCGATGAGACCGCCACAGCGGGGGCGAGCCACGGCTGCTGCTGCTGCCGCCGGGGGAGGGGGTAGTAGCAGTAGTAGTAGCAGCAATAGCAGTAGTAGCAGTAGTAGTAGCAATAGCAGCAGTAGCAGCAGTAGTAGTAGCAATAGCAGCAGCAATAGCAGTAGTAGCAGAAGTAGCAGCAGTAGCAGTAGTAGCAGTAGCAGCAGTAGCAGCAGCAATAGTAGCAGCAGCAGTAGTAGCAGCAGCAGAAGTAGCAGTAGCAGCAGTAGCAGCAGTAGCAGTAGTAGCAGCAGTAGTAGCAGCAGTAGTAGCAGCAATAGCAGCAGTAGCAGCAGTAGCAGCAGCAGTAGCAGCAGTAACAGCAGCAGTAGTAGTAGTAGCAGCAGTAGTAGTAGCAGCAGCAGCAGTAGTAGCAGCAGCAGTAGTAGCAGTAGTAGCAGTAGTAGTAGCAGCAGTAGCAGCAGCAATAGCAGTAGTAGCAGCAGTAGCAGCAATAGCAGTAGTAGCAGCAGCAGCAGTAGCAGCAGTAGCAGCAGCAGCAACAGCAGCAGTAGTAGCAGCAGTAGCAGCAGCAGTAGTAGTAGCAGTAGTAGCAGCAGTAGTAGTAGCAGCAGCAGTAGTAGTAGTAGTAGCAGCAGTAGCAACAGCAGTAGTAGTAGTAGCAGTAGTAGCAGTAGTAGTAGCAGCAGTAGTAGCAGTAGCAGCAGCAGTAGTAGTAGCAGCAGTAGCAGCAGTAGTAGCATCAGCAGCGGCATCAGTAGTAGCATCAGTAGTAACATCAGTAGCATCAGTAGCGGCATCAGTAGTAGCAGCGGTAGCATTAGTAGTAGCAGCAGTAGCATCAGTAGTAACAGCAGTAGCATCAGTAGTAGCGTTAGAAGCATCAGTAGTAGCAGCAGTAGCAGCAGCATCAGTAGTAGCATCAGTAGTAGCAGCAGTAGCATCATCAGTAGCAGCAGTAACATCAATAGTAACAGCAGTAGCATCAGTAGTAACAGCAGTAGTAGCAGCAGCAGTAGCAGTACCTACCACTACCCATTGTTGCTACTCTTACACGTTAGTCCACACGTGTGTGTACATTGAACTTCTTTTGCGCACCGTACGTAACTAGTTGTGCTAATCTGTGGGCCTCTATGGGTCTGGGTGTCTGTGGGTCTGTGTGTGTGTAGTGGCTGTCTCTGGTGTAGACCAATCAGTTTCAAAGACAATATCATTTATTGTCAGAGCATCATGGCTTTGTGTACATGTTCACCACCGGTGCTGTGTGTGGTTAGGGGCCGTCCATAAATTACGTCACGCGATTTTGGACGATTTTTGACCCCCCCCCTCGTCACACGGCGTCACAAAAAGTCAGACCCCCCCCCCTCAAATAAGACGTCCCAAAGCTTTGCCCCCCCCTCCCCAAAAAAAATATAAAACATGCTTCAAATCGCTTTCAACTATTGTCATTGTAGTGCGTATTTAATGTGGCGCTGCACTCTGATCTTGAAGGAGAAAACATTTTTTACAAAGTCTATTTAATTAAGTATAACGTGTTGTCTGTATTTAAAGTTGCGCATTTTGATGTGACGTCACGTTTCTCAAACCACCCCCCCCCCTCGTCACACATCGTCACAAATGTCTTATTTATAAAATAAAATAAAACATAATAAAATAATTCTCACGACGTTTCGGCCACAACGTAAGCAGCCGTCTTCAGGTGGAGAACAGGTCTGTCGAGAAGGCAGAGTCTGAAGACCTGTTCTCCACCTGAAGACGGCTGCTTGCGTTGTGGCCGAAACGTCGTGAAAATTATTTTACTATGTTTTATTTTTATTATTTTATTATTTCCATTCTACGTGACTTTACCGAAAGAACCAAGAAGATGAATCCCTGCAGTCACGAAAGCTTTAAATCGAAATTTACACTTTGATTCTAAATGAGGAGGGAAAACCGGAGGATGCAGAAATATTTTAGACTGAAGGAATTCGAAGAGCTATAAAGCTCCTTTATCCAGTAGGAGGCACGGGGTCAAAACGTTACAACAACAAACAATACACAAACGCCATAGCGGTGCAAGGTACATCGAAGGCAAACCACAAATCACCCCAAAACACACAAATACAACTAAACCATCACCCCCCATCCTACCAGGCAAAGTCCAATGAGATGGAGGCAGCGGGGCTCAATGATTCCGCCTGGTTAATTATAATAATTGTTATTTTTCGATTTAAAGCTTTCGTGACTGCAGGGATTCATCTTCTTGGTTCTTTCGGTAAAGTCACGTAGAATGGAAATAATAAAATAATAAAAATAAACCAATAAAATAATTCTCACGACGTTTCGGCCACAACGCAAGCAGCCGTCTTCAGGTGAAGACCAGGTCTGTCGGGGAGACGGCACACGAGCTTGGAGCATATATATGCTCCAAGCTCGTGTGCTGTTTCATTCAGACGCTGTCTCCCCGACAGACCTGGTTTTCACCTGAAGACGGCTGCTTGCGTTGTGGCCAAAACGTCGTGAAAATTATTTTATTATGTTTTATTTTTATTTATTATTTCCATTCTACGTGACTTTACCGAAAGAACCAAGAAGATAATTGTTATTGTTTGCGGATAGGGCACAGCGAGATGGTGGCAAGCGGAGAAGTTCTCTCCTGCGAGGTTCAATGATTCAGACTCGCTAATTATAATAAGTGTCTTTGTGTTTTCCGACAGGGCACCACGAGATGGTGGCAGCAGAGTTCTCTTTGTACTGTGAGGCTCCATGATTCAGACTCGCTAATTATAATAATTGTCATTGTCTTCTTGGTTCTTTCGGTAAAGTCACGTAGAAGGGAAATAATAAAATAATAAAAATAAAACATAAAATAATTCTCACGACGTTTCGGCTACAAAGCAAGCAGCCGTCTTCATTCTTCACCTGAGGACGGCTGCTTGCATTGTGGCCGAAACGTCGTGAGAATTATTTTATTATGTTTTATTTGTATTATTTTATTATTTCCCTTCTACGTGACTTTACCGAAAGAACCAAGAAGATGAATCCCTGCAGTCACGAAAGCTTTAAATCGAAATTGTGTTTGCGGATAGGGCACAGCGAGATGGAGGCAGCGGAGGAGTCTGCTCTTTCCTGCGAGGCTCCCGTGGCGGTCATCGTGAAGCAAGAATGGGAGGACAGCCTCGACTCAGAGGCAGAGGCACAAACTCCGGGAGACAAAGGTTCGTCGTGGCCCAGCGTCCGCGTCACCACCCTGCGCTCGCAACCAGAGGTCGCAACCGGGTACCCGATACCCGTACCCTACCCGATACCCGGCTACCCGTACCCAGCCGGGTATGGGTAGGGTACGGGTATCGGGTACCTGATTGCGACCTCTGGGATGAAGCCATGTTGCAGGCGCGGGTGGGTTGATTCTAGGAACTTGAATTGTGAGAAGAGACAAGACGTTGGGAAATTAGTGACAAACGGTAACTCACCAGTGACTCACGGTCTACCCGTACCCGGCCGCACCAGGGTCGCAAACGGCTACCGTAGCCGGTACGGGTAGGGTACGGCCGGGTACGGGTACGGGTACCCGTTTGCGACCCTGGTGCGGCCGGGTACGGGTAAGGAATCAAAACCCGTTTGCGACCTCTGCTCGCAACACAACATTTTTAAAATTAAACTATTTTTTATTTTACCAGGTGCGTAGCTTGTTTTCAGAAGCGACCGGGCTATCACAAATGATAGCTCAACCAAGTGGCCGCTTATTGTCACCGTCACAAATACTGTAAAACGCGTGACGTTGATTCTGAATGTGGAGGGAAAAACCGGAGGACCCGGAGAAAAATCCACGCGACCACAGGGAGAGAGAGATGGAGACACCGCAAGGGTGTCAGGGTTCGGTTCGAACCCACGACCTCCCGTATCCCAGGCGAGGTGGTTAACATCTCCTAGCCACTGTGATAATGATGAGAGAGAGACGCAAGCTCCAAATCTACAGCAGCAGGCATCGTCAGGGTCGGGATCGAACCCACGACCCCCTGCATACCAGGCGAAGTAGTTAACATCTCCTAGCCACCGTGCTGATGATGAGAGAGAGACGCAAATTCCAAATCTACAGCAGCAGGCATCGTCAGGGTCGGGATCGAACCCACGACCTCCTGCATACCAGGCGAGGTAGTTAACATCTCCTAGCCACCGTGATGATGATGATGAGAGAGACACGCTAATTCCAAATCTACAGCAGCAGGCATCGTCAGGGTCGGGATCGAACCCACGACCTCCTGCATACCAGGCGAAGTAGTTAACATCTCCTAGCCACCGTGATGATGATGAGAGAGAAACGCAAACTCCGAATTTACAGCAGCGGGCATCGTCAGGGTCGGGATCGAACCCACGACCTCCTGCATACCAGGCGAAGTAGTTAACATCTCCTAGCCACCGTGATGATGATGAGAGAGAGACGCAAACTCCAAATCTACAGCAGCAGGCATCGTCAGGGTCGGGATCGAACCCATGACCTCCTGCATACCAGGCGAAGTAGTTAACATCTCCTAGCCACCGTGATGATGATGAGAGAGAGACGCAAACTCCAAATCTACAGCAGCAGGCATCGTCAGGGTCGGGATCGAACCCACGACCTCCTGCATACCAGGCGAGGTAGTCAACATCTCCTAGCCACCGTGATGATGATGATGAGAGAGACACGCTAACTCCAAATCTACAGCAGCAGGCATCGTCAGGGTCGGGATCGAACCCACGACCTCCTGCATACCAGGCGAAGTAGTTAACATCTCCTAGCCACCGTGATGATGAGAGAGAGACGCAAACTCCAAATCTACAGCAGCAGGCATAGTCAGGGTCGGGATCGAACCCACGACCTCCTGCATACCAGGCGAAGTAGTTAACATCTCCTAGCCACCGTGATGATGATGATGATGAGAGCACAAACTCCAAATATACAGCAGCAGGCATTGTCAGGGTCGGGATCGAACCCACGACCTCCTGTATACCAGGCGAGGTAGTGAACATCTCCTAGCCACCGTGATGATGATGAGAGAGAGCCGCAGATTCCAAATATACAGCAGCAGGCATCGTCTGGGTCGGGATCGAACCCACGACCTCCTGTGTACCAGGTGAGGTAGTCAACATCTCCTAGCCACCGTGGTGTTTTGGGCAGTAGATTCCAGTGGGGCAGAAAATCAATTGTCCTCTACTTCTATGGGTCTATATCGGTCACGGAGATGTATTCGATAATAATTAGGTGGGACGACGAATGTGACGATGTTGTTGAAATTGTGGTTTGTGTTTACATTGAACTTCTGTGGCACCGTACGTAGCCAACCTCGCTAATCGGAAGTGCGGGGGAATGACAGCAAACTAAACACAATAACAACAAACAATTCCAAAGATTTTCAATGGCGTATCGTGGTGTAGTGTATCATAGTGTAGGGTATAGTGTAGTGTGATTTGTAGTGTTAAGTGTAGTCTGTGCGAGTTGAACTTTCGCACCGTTCGTAGCCAACCGCGCTAATCGGAGGTTGCGGGGGAAGGACAATTGTAACAGACGTGCGCGGTCTTCTTCACTCGCTTCCCCAGACGGAGAAAGCAGCCCTTCCGTCGGGACGTGTGACTCGGAGGGACACGTCGACTCCCAGGAGAGGGCAGCCCGCGCTCGCTTGCCGATGGAAGACGGTGGTGACAGCGGCGGTGAGTGTGGCCGTTTTGCGCGACTCTTTATTCAGAATCCTTGCGATCGGAGACTCAAACTTAATTTCATTCTCAGGAAGAACGTAATCAACCAGATAGGGTGTTGACTGTTATGTTATCCGACTCTCTGTTGTATTACATTACATTTCTAAGTATACTAGATTTGTGTTTCTATTTAATTTATACCTGATGATGATTGCTTGTGTTGCAATCGAAACGTCGTATGCTAGTATTTAATTTATTTATTATTTTATCTTTATACGTGACTTTACCGAAAGAACCAAAGAATGATCGGAGACTCGTTTCTTCAGAACCGCGTCTTTTATTTTGCCGTCGCGGCCGATGGAAGCACCACCACGTTGGTGGCACTGTGACGGACCCTGCCCAGGGCTGTTCTCTAGCGCAGGGTGATTGCGCCGCTTTGTGAGTTACGAATGGACAGCTTGAGTCATAGTAAGGCTGTCTCGAGCAATATTATCCACAGTAGAGGTTTTGTTGGGTTGGATCGCGTGAATATAAATGCACCGTCGAACCCGAAACCAGCCGACGCAGCCAATTAGTAAAGGCTCGTCACGTAAACAAAACGTGGCCAATTCGGCACCAGTACAACACGCCGGTGTTTCAAGAAGCCTGCGCTAAACAGATCGGTGTTTGTTTAAACCCCTTCACCTCAGACAACAAGGTGGCCCTGGCGGAATTGGCGTTGCACCCAACTGGCTCGCGCGAGCGACTCCCTGCCGCGTCGCGATCCCAGAATTCCGGCCGGGGCCTTCGCGAGCAAAACCACGATGGCCGCGTCGACGGCCGATGGCCGCGGGGAGACGACAGGCGGCGGGGGGAATCCGGCGACCTCCGGACGCGGTCGTCCCCCAGAGCGCGCCCGCGGGCCACCGTCAAGAGCGAGCGAGCGAAGCGCGAAGGCGCCGACGACAAGTTCATCTGCGGCATCTGCTGGCTGGGCTTTGGCGACCCCGACACCCTCAAGGAGCACCAGGACCTACACGCCGCGGAAGGGACGGCTCTCTCGGAGACCGAGGCGCGACCCCGGGCGCCCGACGCCGGCGGCGAGGAGCGGCCGGCGGTCGCGGAGGCTGAGGCCGCGGCGGCGGAGGCACGGCGGCAACAGCGCGGCGACCACAAGAGGGCCTTCACGACCCTCGGCCTCTTGAAGGAGCGCGCCGGGACGCACGAGGGCACGGGGCCGCCGGATGCAGCGCGGCAGGCGCCGGTCATGAACCCCGGGGGGGCGGCGGGCGCTGGGAGCCCGCCGGTTCCCGCGTCGGACGGAGCCGACGGGAGGAGGCGGCGGCGGCGGCGGCGGCGGGAGCGGCGGCGGGAGCGGCGGCGGAGTTTTGATGTTGCGTTCGAGAGCGCCGATAACGGAGGGCCGGAGAGCCGGGCGTCCGAGGAGTCGCCCGGCTCGGTGAAGCGGCGACGAGGGGAGGCCGAAGAAGAAGACGACGATGACGACCCCGGTGAGTGGTTCTTATCGTCTCAAAGAAAGATTGAAAACTACTCTATGAGACCTCCTTTACCAGTGGCAAAATATAGTAATAGGTTTTTACCTTAAAAACTAGGGTAAAAACCTATTACTATATTTTGCCACTGGTAAAGGAGATGTCTCATAGTGTAAATGCTTACCCCGAGCTCTCAATACTCTGATAGTGCGCTGTTTTTGAGTTGTGCGCCTTTTGGCGTCATCTGGTCCAACACCAATGGAGGCTAGGCTCTAAGAAAAGCTGTCTCGGGTGTGGACCAATCAACTTCAAGGACAGTGCATATCATTATCATCAGAGTTTATTTTTGTTTGCATTTTGACTGCTTGTGTTGTGGTTATTGCAAACATGATGCCTTGTATAAAGGTGTCAGTTTTTGTACCAGTTGAAAGGGTAAAAACCTATTACTAGATTGAAAACTACCTAACTTTTTTTTACGTGAAGCGCCCGACCTGGCTGTCAAAACTGACAGCAGCTCAACGAAGTGGCTTGTCATCACCATCACTTGGACATTTATAGTCAGCAGCGCAAATACTCTGCATGTTGAATCTAAATTAAGCTATTTTTAAATCCTTTATATTAAGTTCACTTGCTTGCGCGCTTACGACCGTGCAAATCTTTCGGTCGTTTTTTAACCCACTTCCCGTGATCCAATCGAGCTGACATTTTCCACACAGACTCGTTGTGCTGACAATTTATTTTCGTGAAAAAAAAATGCAAAATTTTTACACTTTTTAGGAAAAAATAATTATATTTAATTACCAATTGCTTAATGGTGGCAGGCAATCATCTGACCCATAGGTGGCAGCCATCTCAAGCCAGAGGACGAGAGGACTCTAGCCGCCATGCATATAAAGGATTTATAGTGAAAAACTTTGTTTTTACGGGTTAATTTTTATTTTACCAGGTAAGGCCCCGGTAAGCTGCCATCACAAATGATGGCGGCACAACAAAGTGGCCCATCGTGTGGAAATTTGTAGCAGCAGCAGCATCCAAATACTCTAAACGCGTGACATTGACTCAAATGTGGAGGGAAAAACTGGAGGACCCGGAGGAAAATCCACGCGACCACGGGGAGAGAGACACGCAAACTCGAAATATACAGCAGCAGGTGTCACCCACCCCATCGTATGCCACACTCTCGGCCTTCATAGGTGCTCCTCGCTAACAGCACTTGCTCCTAGTCTGTTAAGGCCATACAGGGCATCTTTGTCTTTGTATCTCTGTGTGCGAGACAGCTGCTTGCTAATTAGCGCACACAGTACACTCACAATGTTACTGGTAGGAACCTCCTGGTTACACCAGCCCACAGGGGATTATTGTGTCCGTCTGTCCGTCCGTCGTGCATCCAAAAATGGGAGGGGTGGGGCTGGGTGGTGAGGGGAGGATGGGGAGGGGCTGGGTGGGGGGGCTGGGTGGGGAGGGGAGGGTGGGGCTGGGTGGGGGGTGGGAGGGGTGGGGCTGGGTGGGGAGGGGCTGGTCACCCCATGGTGCCCTGATAAAACTCAACGTTTAACCTACTCACGCCGGCTTGTGCCCGCCCTCACAGTCGGGCATATTTGCGGAATACACCACGCCGCCGTTGACCCTGGCCATTGACCGAGCAACCCAACGTTCCTACCAGCTCCCTCCGCAGGAATGTGTTGCATCTTTGTGTGTATCTCCGTATGTACCTGTGTGTGCGTGTGTATCCCTATGTGGTGCACACTGTACCCACCACAGTCCACTACACAATGTCTGACCACATAGCCGCATGTCGAACGAATTCAAACCAAGTGCAAAGAATTTCTATGTAGAAATTTTTAAAATGTTTTTCACCAACAAACTGACCCTGCCCCCCCACCTCCCCCGGGCTGTGTTCTCTGTCTGTCTCTCTGCATCTATTTGTCTATCGCTGCCTTTCAAGTGACGACGTTGGAGTGGGACGACGAGCCGCCCGTCTCCACCAGCGCGCACGCCATGCTCTCGCCGCCCCCGGCGCACTGCACGGCGGACGTCTGGGAGCACTTTGGCTTCCCGCTGTCCGAGTCGGGCGCCGTCGACCGCACGGTGACCGTCTGCCGCGTGTGCGGGGTGAGGATCAAGTACTACAACACGACCAACATGAGGAAGCACCTGCAGCGGCGGCACTCCGACGTCTTCGGCACCGGCGTCAGCTACAACTGCGCTAGCGGCGGCGGCGAGGCCGGCGCGGTTGCGGGCGCCGGCATCCCGCTGATCTTCAAGCGGGTGAAGTTTTCGGCGAAGGGAGAACGAGAGTTCGCCGACGAGGCCGGCGCGAGCCGCGGACAGGACACAATGCGCTACGCGCTGATCACAAACGCCGGTCCGACGGCCGGCAAGCGATTGGGGACGGACGGAGGCCCGCGGACCGCCGCGCCGAGCGCTCGCGACGGAGATTATGACGGCGGCGGCGTCGTCGCGTTCCACGCAGCCGAGGCAACGGCGGAGAGGAGGCCACCACGGCAGAGTTGTAACGTCGCCGCGTTCAGCAACAGCAACGGAGGGCAGGAGGGAGCGGCGCGCGAGACTCTGCTCACCCCCAAGGGGTCCCTCGCCACCGTCAAACAGGAGCACGGGGAAGCTGAAGACGCCGGTGAGTGGCTGTCATTCCGTTCTGGTCGGACGCTGTAGACCGGTGGTCCTCCAGCGGGGGATGACACGGGCCCCTGGGGTTACGTGTAAATGTCCCAGGGGGTACGTGAGGTGAGTTTCGGGGCTTTATTTCTCCGAACGTATTTGAACAGGCCGAGTTTAACGACTGCCACACTCGTATTTGCCGCTGCTATCGTCAGCCACGATGGTTTCCACGTCACGTAAACAGAACGTGCCAATTGGAGAGCAAAGCCGCAATATTTACAATCTGAGTACGACGTTTCGCCAGTAATCACAACTAGCTTCATCAGGCTACAGCCAGATTTGTGGAGGAATCCTCCTGTTTCGTTCCTACGTGTTAAACTCTTATGACCTAGGTCATCACGAGCGATTAAAAGTGTTCGTAAAATGCCAACTGGAGCTAGAGGGGAGGCTGGTCCTGGTCCTGTTACATGAGAAATTTTAATCCGTCCAATTGCCAAACGTCATGAAAGATATTAACATCGTGAGACTAGCACAATGTATGCGTGTTGAACGTCTTTCGCACCCCACGTAGCCAACCGTGCTAATCTGTAACGCTCTTTGGGTCTATGTGGGTCCGCGTGGATCTGGGTGTCTGTGGGTTTCGGTGTATGTATATGTGTGTTGAACTTCTTTCGCACCGTACGTAGCCAACCGTGATAATCTGTGGGTGTCTCTGGCTCTCTATGTATGTTGCGTTGGAGTGATCGAAAGGCATGGGCCAGATCAGCTCAATAACAACGGTAACAGAATGCTGCCAGACTGTGCAGTGCATGGGCTTGTAATTACCAACACGCTGTTCCGGCATCGAAGTATCCACACAACATCATGGCTGCACGCCGGGTCCAAGAAAGGACATCTGCTGGACTATACAGTGAATGCGGGCCCATGTCCTTGACACAAGGACCTACCGTGGAGCTGATCTGCCCACTGACCATTGGCTTGTCATCTAAAAGATGCGCCTGCAATTCTTCCACCCTGGTGGTGGGGGTCCATCTAGGACCCTATTCAAAGCCACATTTGGCCTGGTCTCACCTCGCTGATGAAAGTTGCAAGCAGGAATTTCAACATCGATTGCAGCTGGGTTGGCATCGTCCCCCCCCCTCCTGATGTTGAGGGTAAATGGGGTGAGGTGTAGGACTGTGGCTCATGCAGCTGCAATGGCTGCTTTGGGTACGCGGTCCTGACCTATCCAGAGACCCTGGCTGAAGGAAGGAAATGGTCCGGCTGGTTGAGAGAAAACGACGGGCCCACTTCTGTCATCTACAGCAGCCTTTGTTGTGCGGCGCTGCAAGGATGAGTGGTGGGCGCGGGTTGCTGAGCAGATGGAATCTGCCTCAGTGGCCCCGCAATCATAAATCACCGTTGAATTCCATGAAAAAAAAATACTTGCAGCGCCTCGCCTATCACCATCCTGAAGGGAAAGAACGGTGAGGGAACAGGTCTGCAGAGCATTTCTGTGAGGTCTTGGGGGAGGGAATTCCCTCAGCCCAGACAACATCATGGGGCAAGGTGGCGACGACGCTGCTAGGGCTGCTGTGCCTCAAATTTTGGCAGACTGAGCCACCCCTTCTGAGTGGTTGGCTGAGGTGACACCTGCGGAGAAGTATGAAGAGAAATCCAGAGTCTGAGACCAGGAAAAGCGCCGGGAAAAAATTATCTCCCAAGCGAAATGCTGAGGGATGGTGGCATCTGTGTGCAGACTGCCCTACATGACATCGTCACAACTGTCTGGACCCGGTATGGGTTCCGCAGGATTGGAAGGAAGCCCTGGTGGTCCCCTACTTTAAGAAGGGGGACCGCACAGACTGTAACAACTACAGGGGCATCTCTCTTCTCAGTGTGCCGGAAAAGGTCCTGGCAAGGATTATTCAACATCGACTTGCTAGGCACCCTGAGGAGAGGCTTGCGGAGCCCCAATGTGGTTTCAGACCAGGGAGGTCCTACACAGATGCCATATTCGTTGTACCCCTGCTACAGCAGAGGTGCAGGGAATTCCAACAAGACCTACATCTCTGTTTTATTGACCTGGTTATGTATGCTGATGATCTGGTGATTGCTGCTCATTCAGAGGAGGAGTTGGAGGCACTGCTGCTGAACCTGGAGTGTGCCACTAAGAGGTGGGGTCTAACCATCAGCCCCACCAAAACTAAGCATCTGCCTGGGTATTTTGTGCCATCAAACACTCCACCCCCTCAGCTCACCATTGATGATGGAACAGTTGTAGAGAGAGTAGAGGGTTTCCCATACCTGGACGCTGTGCTTATGACCAGCTCCGGTTTGACAACAGAGGACTCACTCAAAATTAGTCAGGCGGCATTATCTTTTAATCGGCTGCGTAATGCTGTGTGGAAGCTACCTGGTCTGTCACTCCATACGAAGCTTTGGGTCTTCTCTGCCACGGTCATGCCCTCCTTCCTCCATCCTGGGATTAACCATTGGTGAGTTCCTCCGGAAGGCAAGGCTGCGTTGGCTGGGTCATGTAGCCCACATGCCAAGCCACCGCATGCCTAAACAGCTTTTGTTTGGCCGGATAGAGGGGGCTAAACGGGCATGATACGGGCTAGAGAAGAGATGGAGTGATGTGGCACAGGAGGACGTGGAGCTGAGTGGACTTGCTGATGACTGGTACCAGCGGTATCAAAATCGATCGCTGTGGAGGAAGCTCGTGAAGGACGCTACTGGGCAGTTGGAGGCAGTCGGCCTCGAACAACAATGGAGGGTGGAGGAGCGACGTTCACAGCAATGAACGGAGCGCTGGGCGGCTAAAATACGAAACTAAATCTAAATTATACAACGGCAACGTCCTCATGACCCTTGCAGGCATGGAGAGCTTGATCTTGGCAAATTTTTCTAGGGCGCCACGGTGGCTAGGAGATGTTATCTACCTCGCCTGGTATGCAGGAGGTCGTGGGTTCGATCCCGACCCTGACGCCTCACCCCGTGGTGGTCGCGTGGATTTTTCCCCGGGTCCTCCGGTTTTTCCCCTCCACACTTAGAGCCTGAAGTGACGACGTTGGAGTGGGACGACGAGCCGCCCGTCTCTATGAGCGCCCACGCCATGCTCTCGCCGCCCCCGGCGCACTGCACGGCGGACGTCTGGGAGCACTTCGGCTTCCCGCTGTCCGAGTCGGGCGCCGTCGACCGCACGGTGACCGTCTGCCGCGTGTGCGGGGTGAGGATCAAGTACTACAACACGACCAACATGAGGAAGCACCTGCAGCGGCGGCACTCCGACGTCTTCGGCACCGGCGTCAGCTACAACTGCGCTAGCGGCGGCGGCGGCGAGGCCGGCGCTGTTGCGGGCGCCGGCATCCCGCTGATCTTCAAGCGGGTGAAGTTTTTGGCGAAGGGAGAACGAGAGTTCGCCGACGAGGCCGGCGCGAGCCGCGGACAGGACACGATGCGCTACGCGCTGATTACAAACGCCGGTCCGGCGGCCGGCAAACGATTGGGGACGGACGGAGGCCCGCGGACTGCCGCGCCGAGCGCTCGCGATGGAGATTATGACGGCGGCAGCGGCAGCGTCGTCGCGTTCCACGCAGCCGAGGCAACGGCGGAGAGGAGGCCACCACGGCAGAGTTGTAACGTCGCCGCGTTCAGCAACAGCAGCAGCAACGGAGGGCAGGAGGGAGCGGCGTGCGAGACTCTGCTCACACCCAAGGGGTCCCTCGCCACCGTCAAACAGGAGCACGGGGAAGCTGAAGATGCCGGTGAGTGGCTGTCATTCCGTTCTGGCCGGACGCTTTCGGGGGCACGCCAAAATGGCTAGGAGATGTTAACGACCTCGCCTGGTGGTGCAGGAGGTTGTGGGTTCGATCCCATCCCTGACAATGCCTGCTGTATGTTTGGAGTCTGCAGTGTCCCTCTCCCCCCCCCCGATGTTCACGTGGATTTTCTTCCGGGTCCTCCGGTTTTTTTTCCCTCCACATTTAGAATAAACGTCACGTGTTTACAGTATTTGGCTGCAGCTATAAATTTCCACGTCATAAGCCACTTCATTGGGCTATCATTTGTGGCCAGGTGACTTCTGAAAAATAAGGTAATAGTTCAGTGGGCGTTACCTGGTAAAAAATAAAGTTATATTTTAGTAATTTGATTACTTTTCCTATAATTTGCACTCCTATTGTGTATTTGTTTCCCTTACTGTGCATCTTTGAAAAAGAGCTTCATAGATCAGTGGATTTCTCCAGTATCAATGAATATTATGATTTTGAACTCCCTTTCCATTGAGCAGCACTGCCCACAGACTCAACACTGCACCATAGACTCAACACTGCACCATAGACTCAACACTGCACCATAGACTCAACACTGCACCATAGACTCAACACTGCCCATAGACTCAGCACTGCACCATAGACTCAACACTGCCCTTAGACTCAACACTGCACCATAGACTCAACACTGCACCATAGACTCAATACTGCACGATAGACTCAACACTGCACCATAGACTCAACACTGCACCATAGACTCAACACTGCACCATTGACTCAACACTGCACCATAGACTCAACACTGCACCATAGACTCAACACTGCACCATAGACTCAACACTGCACCTTAGGCTCAACACTGCACCATAGACTCAACACTGCACCATAGACTCAACACTGCACCATAGACTCAACACTGCACCATAGACTCAACACTGCACCATAGACTCAACACTGCACCATAGACTCAACACTGCACCATAGACTCAACACTGCACCATAGACTCAACGCTGCACCATAGACTCAACGCTGCACCATAGACTCAACGCTGCACCATCGACTCAACGCTGCACCATAGACTCAACACTGCACCATCGACTCAACACTGCACCATCGACTCAACACTGCACCATAGACTCAACACTGCACCATTGGCTCAACACTGCACCATAGACTCAACACTGCACCATCGACTCAACACTGCACCATAGACTCAACACTACCCATAGACTCTACACTACCCATAGACTCAACACTACCCATAGACTCAACACTGCCCATAGACTCAACACTACCCATAGACTCAACACTGCCCATAGACTCAACACTGCACCATAGATTCAACACTACCCATAGACTCTACACTGCCCATTACAAAATATCTGTAACCAACTGACCCCCTCCCCTGGGCTTTGTGCATTTCGATCTTGAAGTCACAGTGGAGTGGGACGATGAGCCGTGTTCTCTGTCTCTGTCTCTCTGTGATTCTTAAGTGACGATGTTGGAGTGGGAAGATGAGCCGTGTTCTCTGTCTCTGTCTGTCTGTATCTGTTTGTCTCTGTCTATCTGTCTGTCTCTCTGTATCTGTCTGTCTCTGTCTCTCTGTGATTCTCAAGTGACGACGTTGGAGTGGGAAGACGAGCCGGCCGTCTCCACCAGCGCGCACGCCATGCTCTCGCCGCCCCCGGCGCACTGCACGGCGGACGTCTGGGAGCACTTCGGTTTCCCGCTGTCCGAGTCGGGCGCCGTCGACCGATCCATGACAATCTGCCGCGTGTGCGGAGTGAGGATCAAGTACAACACGACCAACATGAGGAAGCACCTGCAGCGCTGGCACCCGGACGTCTTCCGCGCCTCGGGCGCCGGGGGCGGTTTCGAGGCGGGCGCGGTGTCGGCCGCCTTCGCCGGCTCAAGGCCGCGTCACGGCCGGTCGAGCGGCGTGCCGGCGATCTGCAAGCTGCTCAAGTTGTCGGCGAGGAGGTGGGGGGGCGCGCAGGAGGTCTCCGACGCCGGGAAAACGCCCAGCGATCGACGCGGCGGGGAGGGGCGCGGCGGAGAGTTTGACGGAGCCGCGGCGGCAGAGACGAGGCCGCGTCCGGGAACCGAGATTGCGTTTGGCGGCGGCGGTAGCGGCGGCGGTGATAACGGAGGACGGCAACGGGGTAGAGTGTTCGAGGGGTCCATGGACGTCGTCAAACGGGAGCACGGAGAGACGATGGAAAATGCCGGTGAGCGGTCGGAATCCTTTCCGAGGATTTTAACCAAATAACGATGCGGTGTCTTCTTCTTGGTTCTTTCGTTAAAGTCACGTAGAAGGGAAATAATAAAATAATAAAAATAAAACATTTTCAAATAATTCTCACGACGTTTCGGCCACAACGCAAGCAGCCGTCCTCAGGTGAAGAACAGGTCTGTCAGAAAGACAGCGTCTGAATGGGCACCACCAAGCTTGGCAGCGTATATTTAAGCTGGGTTGGAGGGGGGAAGGGGCGCCTTGACAAAGGAATTTGCATATCAAGATAAATTTAGCATATTTATGGCAAATGCAGTGCCCCGATCCACAGCCACGGAGGAGGCGTCGTCACGGCGACGACGATGACGACGATGATGATGATGACGATGATGACGATGATGATGATGATGCACTCCTCCGCTGCTGCTGCTGACGTCTGTGCTTGACCACGTGAATGTGATGACATTGTGGTCGTTTCCTCTGCCATCTACATCGGCAGCCGTACGACAGAAGATCTTTTGTAGCTTTCGAATAGACGGGTTCGTGAGTCGGTTCTTCTGCTCGTTTATTTACAGTTGATGCAAATTATCTTAATTGTGACATTGATGTTTAAATCGATTTCATGTATAAACCCGTCACTCTAGATTTGAAGCTTTCGTGACTGCAAGGATTCATACTCTTAGGTTTTTTCGGTAAAGTCAGGTAGGTAAAATAATAATAAAATTAAATAATAACACTGGTCTGGACTTTTGCAGCTGTTCTAGACTAATTTCAGGGTGCTGATTCCAAATCTGATCTCAGATTTGCTCTATCACATGCTATCGGCATACCCCATTTTCATTGATTTTACCCGAAATTAACTCTGTCACTTATGATTGCAAGTTGTTGCGAGTCAGTGACTGCTTTAGTGTTAAAATATGGTGCTGTATTTTTAGGATAGTGTGTTTATAATATCATTTCATGTAGATATCCACATTTATTTAATATTTTTCTTCCGCAGTTTTTATTGAAAATGTGCAATATTTGATATCTCAATAACCTGATGTGATAGACAAAACTGATGCCAGATTTGGAATCAGCACCCCAAAATTACCTTAAAACCGTTGGAATACCTTATGCCAGAAAAAGTGTGTTGACCAGTGTAATAAATGAAAATAACTCAATTAAATCACGACGTTTCGGAGGACAGTGCATACATTATCAGAGTTGTGTTTTTGTTTGCATTATGACTGCAGGTATTGTGGTCTATGCAAACATGACTCCTTGTAAAAAAAGGTGTCAGTTTTGTTGCCAGATAAAAGGGTAAAAAACCAATTATCATATTTTTTACTGGCAAATGAGGTACCAATGGTGTAAAGTCATTATGGCTTTGTGTGAGTATAAACCCGTAGTGGAGTGGGACGATGACCCATGTTCTGTTTAGATTTGAAGCTTTCGTGACTGCAAGGATTCATATTCTTAGGTTTTTTCGGTAAAGTCACGGAGGTCAAATTTTTTTATTTAAATTAATATAATAGCTCCTCCCACCCTCAACCAGTATATATACAAGGACTGTTTTCTTGGAATTTCTCTCACTTGATGCAGCAGTCGTGCTGTGGCGGTTCCACCTGAAGACGGAAGCTTGTGTTGCCTCCGAAACGTCGTGATTTTTATTTTATTTTTTATTTTACTTTCATTAATTTTAATTTTTTTACCTACGTTACTTTACCGAAAAAACCTAAGAATATGTTCTGTCTATCTGTCTCTGTGTGTCTCTCTGTGATCCTCAAGTGACGACGTTGGAGTGGGACGACGAGCCGCCCGTCTCCACCAGCGTGCACGCCATGCTCTCGCCGCCCCCGGCGCACTGCACGGCGGACGTCTGGGAGCACTTTGGCTTCCCGCTGTCCGAGTCGGGCGCCGTCGACCGCACGGTGACCGTCTGCCGCGTGTGCGACGTGCGGATCAAGTACTACAACACGACCAACATGAGGAAGCACCTGCAGCGCTGGCACCCGGACGTCTTCGGCTCGGGCGGTGGCGGCGGCTACGACCTCGGCGTCGGCGGCGCACCCACGGGCACCGTCCCCGGCGCGAGACCCGAGCACGAACAGCCGCCCGGCGTTCCGGCCGTCTTCAAGCGGCAGAGGCTGGCGGCGAGGAGGGAGCAGGAGCTCACCGAGAAGGTGGGGCGTTTCCTCGCGCTCGAGATGAGGCCTCGCATCGTGGACAACGTCGGGTTCCAGGACCTGATCCAGTTCCTCGAACCGAAGTAAGTGAATTATCTTTGCATCATCAGAATAAAATAAATGTAATCCATCGGCCCCGTGGGCTTTGCTGTGACCAATGTCCGGCAGCTTTTGTTTCAGCAGGCAAACGCTAAAATGGTTTTCAACTTTCAGGGTCTCATCGGCAATCCAGGCCAGCTTGTATGTTCATGTGTTGAAGTTCTTTAGCACCGTACGTAGCCAACCGCGCTAATCGGAGGTGTGGGGGACAGGACAACAAACTAAACATAGAAAGCAGTTCTAAACCTAGATGATGATGATGATGATGATTTAACAACGCACAACTCCAGTGGCTTCTCAACATCGGAAGAAAGAGAGCGTTCCAGACGGCCGCAGAGGCAGCTCTTCCGAAAGCCCCGCGCAACGATCCGAAGCCGCGGCGAGGACAACGGCCGGAGCGCCGCCGCGCGACGGTGGCGGGTAGCGGCACCGGGCTCGTGCAAAGATTAACAACGGCCCCTTTCGTTGTTGCCCCCCGCAGGTACCAGCTGCCTCCGAGGCTGCACTTCAGCGAGCGCGTCATCCCCGACCTGTACGCCAAAGTGGCCTCCGCCGTCAACGAAGAGCTCGAGAGGGCCGCTTCCGTGGCGCTCTCCTCCGAGGTGTGGACCTCCGGCACGGCGGAGCGGTGCGTCACCGTCGCCGCGCACTTCGTCACCGCCGGCTGGAAGCTGGAGCGCTTCGTGCTGCGCACGCGGCCGCTCGACGGGGGCCCGCCGCCACCGCCGGCGGCCGCGCAAGAGGGGGCCGCACGCGTCGTCGACATCCTTGCCGCCACGGCCGCCGAGTGGAACCTGCACCGGCCGCACGGTTACATCCCGCTGGTGACGGACGGCCCCGGGGCCGCCGCCGGGACCGTCGTCGGGGCTCCCCGGGAGTCGGTGCTGAGGCCCCGCATCGGGTGCTTCGCGCACGCGCTGAACCGCGCGGCGCAGAGGGGGCTGCAGGTGCCGGCGCTGGCTCGCCTCCTGGCCGAGGTCCGCCGCACCGTCGGGTTCTTCCGCCGGAGCGTCGCGGCGATGCTCGTCCTCAACGGCAGGCAACGGGCGCTCGGCCTGCCGGTTCGCGAGCTCGCGGTCGACGCGCCGGGCCGGTGGAGCAGCGCCTACGAGATGCTGGAGTGCTACGTCGAGCAGTACCCGGCCATCGTCGCGAGCGTCCTGTCCGAGGAGGTCCTC
The DNA here is from genome assembly GCF_964198595.1 of Lampetra fluviatilis. Taxonomy (NCBI): domain Eukaryota; kingdom Metazoa; phylum Chordata; class Hyperoartia; order Petromyzontiformes; family Petromyzontidae; genus Lampetra; species Lampetra fluviatilis. The sequence continues at coordinate 8,530,578 of NC_136329.1, forward strand.
CGTGACCTCTTCCACGAGCTGCCGCCGCTCGTTGACGAGACGCTGGCCGACGCGGAGGACGTGTGCGCGGCTCTGGAGCCCGTCATGTGGGTCACGCGCGCCCTCTGCGAGGAGAAAGGGCCCACCGTGTCGACCGTCTACCCGTACACGCGGCGCGTCGTGGAGGCGATGGCGCCCGAGCGGGGCGACAGCGAGCTGGTGCGGGACGTCAAAAAGGCGGTGCGCGGCGGCGTGGAGAGGCGCCACGCTGCCGCCGACGTCGAGGACTTCCTCAAGGAGAGCACGGTGCTCGACGCGCGCTTCAAAAGCCACCTGGACGACGCCACGCGGCTCCTCTGCCGCCGTTCCCTCGTCCGGAAAACCGTCGGGCTGCACGAAGCGCTCCGGCCCGACGGGCGGGCCAAGCGGGACGCCGCGGGGGACCGGCGCGCCAGTGGGAGCCCCGCGGAGGAGAGGAAGCGGGGAGGGGCGGAGGGCCGGGCGGGCGACGTTCGATGCTCGGGGACCGCCGCCAACGGCCTGCGCGACCAAGTGCTCGCCGAAATGGAGCTGTACGAGCAGGAAGAGCCCATCGCGTTGGACGAGGACCCGCTGGATTGGTGGGCCGGGCACGAGTTCAAATTCCCACAGCTGGCGCTGGCGGCGAAGCACTACCTCGGGGTGCCGGGCACGTGCGTTCCCAGCGAGTGGGTGTTCACCGGGGCCGGGGACATCGTGACGGCGCGGAGGGCGCACATTACGGTGGACGAAGTGGACCGGCTCGTGTTTCTGGGAAATAACTTGAGATGACATTTTTTTTTCCTCTCTCTCTCACGTCCTCGAATGCACGACCGCCTTTCATTGCCGGGGGCGGTGCGTGCGTGCGCGCGCGAACGTTCACGGACGTTCGTCGAAACCCGACGTCGAAGTCCGGACGGTGCGGATTGGCGACGACTCGCCGTGAGACGACAGTTTCAGTTTCTCTCACGCCGCTCGAATGCTCGACTGCCTTTCGTTCCCAGGGCGGCGTGCGGTGCGTGCGGCGCGCGCGGACGTTCACGGACGTCCACGGACGTCCGTCGAACGGACGGTGCGGATTGGCGACCACACGCCGTGAGGCAAGGCCACTTTGGCTATTTCTCCTCTTGCAACGCTTCAAGATGCAAACAACTCATGACGTGTACCCAGGCTTGCCCGCAACACGTTTGAAGCTTTGCTATGAAGTATTTTTCATGAGCTTATCATTTCCATGAATGGCATTATTTTCGTTTTCTCCGAGCGTCCAAGTGTATGGTCCATTTAGTTACCCCTGTTGCCACCCGGGTTTCAAAGGGTAACTAATCTTTTTTTGTATTTTCTTTTTCCCTTCCATACGTTAACCCAGCTGTCCCGATATTGGCATTCCTCGTTTTACCATCCTCTCCTCGCCCTTATTGCCTACGTCCAAATTCAGACATCAGGCGACGAAGGTTAACACATTCCGACAGACGCGCTGTTCGATTTGGCTGCATTGGACAGCAACATCGCTGGTCATGTCTCTCTTGCCGAGCCTCGGTTGTGGAATTCCCCTTCCGCTGGAAATTCGTTTATCCAACAATGTGGATACTATATTCTTGGTCTTTTCGGTAAAGTCTCGTAGAAGGGAAACAATAGAATAATAAAAACTATGAAACAATAAAATTCTCACGACGTTTCGACTGCAACACAAGCAATCGTCATCAGGTGTGAAATCCACAGCAAGATAATTTGAAAAAAGTGGCGGTTTTTTCTTAACTTTTTTCAAAAAATGTTGCTGTGGATTTCACACCTGATGACGATTGCTTGTGTTGCAGTCGAAACGTCGTGAGAATTGTATTGTTTTATATTTTTATTATTTTATTGTTTCCCTTCTACGTGACTTTACCGAAAGAACCAAGAATATGAATCCCTGCAGTCACCAAAGCTTTAAATCAAAATGTGGATACTGTTAAAGTCTCGTCTAAAAACCACATCCTTCTCGTAAGTCCGTTTATTTAGCTTACTCTGTCTCTCTTGGCCTTCCCTTATCCTTGTTCTTACAAGGCGCCTTGACACGTTAGTGGAAGGCGCCTTGCAAATAAATGTAAATGATCATCTTTCATTGATTTTGTAGGCTATCTGTAAGTTATCTTAGGCAATAACATGCGTCTTACTGCCAAGCGCAGGTCATCATTATCTTTGTTACCCATACTGATCATCTGATAAGGAACGTAACACACAGAATTCCGCAGGCAATAATACTTTCGTGATTAACATGGCTAATGGTAAATTATATAACAAAGTGTGACATCAGTATTATCTAAAGGTCTTAACTATGCAATTACTCCCCGAACTGTAGCTGTAGATTAAATAAATTGCATGCGTGTACGTTGAACTTCTTTCGCACCGTACGTAGCGCTATTCGGAAGTTCAGGGGAATGGGCAGTGAACTAAACAACAACAACAACAAGCAGTTCGAAAGAAATGAGTTTGTCGATCTAGATGATGATTTAAAAGTGGCATATAGCTCCAGTGGCTTCCTAACATCGCAAGGAAGAGCGTTCCGGACGGTCGCAGAGGCGCATCGGAAAGCGCCGCGGGATGCGGTAATGACGGTCTTTGTTAGACGGTGTAGCCAAAAGCCACCGCTGCCGCTTCTGCAAAGATGATGACCAGAATTCGATGGTTTATGCAAATTGATCAAGTTAGAGGCAGCCTCATACACAAGATGTGAAATTACGAATATAGTTCGTAAAGGTAAAATAGCTACACTTGATGTTGTAGCCTAAAGCTCAAGCTTTATGTGAAATTAGACAAAAAATTAAGAAAGTGCATTTTTAGCAGCTCATAATGTATAGTACCAGCAGTGATGTCCACAGAAGGGATCATGTCTGTGTGTGTCTGTGTTGTTGTGTGGGGAACGGTGGTGTAGCGGTTAGCGCGCTGCGCTACAAACTCTGCGACCCAGGTTCGATTCCCGCTCACGGCCAACACCAGCGACGATTATCTGAACCGGTCCTGAGCCTCCCCTTGATCGACTCAGCCTCAAAATGAGTACCTGGTGCGGTGTGTAAACATCGCCACTCGGGAGACAAAGGTGGTCGGGCGTGGTGTTGGCCACCCACCCCCTCGTGTGCCGTGCCAGCCTTTGTAGGTGCTAACAGCACTTACCCCAACAGTCTATTAAGGTGACACGGGGGATCTTTGTTGTTGTCCTGGTCTCTTCGAGTTCGACAAAGTCAACAATTTGAATGTGTAAGAATAAAAGTAAAGCGTGTAAAATCAATTAGTCGTTTTGAACGATTTAAGTCTTTATGAAGCTACTCCTACAGATTATGCGATTGACTCTTTATCATTTCAATTGTAAAAAATGTTTGTCCCAAGTGTTTTTTTGCACACTTTTGAGCTAAAATTGTGTTCCAAGTGTCTCTTAAATTTCTGGTCCGTACACCGACTCTTTACAATTCAGTGACGGCGATTGACTTTTAACCTCATCTTTCACAAAATCATGCAGCAGCCCCAGTGACTTCAAACTTCTGCGACGCTCAATACGGGATTGATGTTTCGCCCAGATCTGGGGTATTGCCTCAGCTGTAACAAATGCTATATAACATGCATTCTTCACACACACACACAATACCACACATGAAAGAAAGAAAACCAAGTGGTACAAACTACGTGTGCGCATCATGTCATTCAGATTAATCTGAATTCGGGAATTTAACTTATTCCAGTTCTGCAGAGTGTATATAACTACTTTTATGAACGCAAGAATTAAATCATGAAATGTGTTTTTTTCGTGCCCCAAGTTAAATGAACAATGACGAACCATTGTAGGGCATAGTCATTGTTATTTCGTACTCTGATGGGATAGGCGAAGAGTAAAAATTACGTTATGCGATCTTCTTGGTTCTTTCGGTAAAGTCACGTAGAAGGGAAGTAATAAAATAATAAAAATAAAACATAATTAAATAATTATCACGACGTTTCGGCCACAACGCAAGCAGCTGTCACCTGAGGACGGCTGCTTGCGTTGTGGCCGAAACGTCGTGAGAATTATTTTATTATGTTTTATTATTTTATTACTTCCCTTATACTTGACTTTACCGAAAGAACCAAGAAGATGAATCCCTGCAGTCACGAAAGCTTTAAATCGAACGTTATGCGAGTTAGGAAAAACTGTGCGTATGCATGGCCTATTGGAAAGCTTTCCAACATGCGTTCGTTTTCAGAAGTTTTTAATTCACTGTACGGGAGCCAATGTGTAGCTGCCTGGAAGGAAAACAAACTGGTATTCAGGGACTCCTCTACTTACGAACGAATGAAGTTCCAGAGGTCTGTGGTTCGTAGGTCGATTTGTTCACGAGTCCAACTTTACTACTGTCGATTCCAAACATGTTGTACATCATGTACACTAAACACGGGGAATGGCTTTAAAAGTTGTGTAATATCTTGTAGATGTAGACGCCGCTGGTTCTTCATGTTCTGTAGATGTAGATGGCACTGGTTCTTCACGTTCTGCAGATGTAGATGCCACTGTTTCTTCACGTTCTGCACATGTAGATTTAACTGGTTCTTCACGTTCTGCAGATGTAGATGCCACTGGTTCTTCACGTTCTGCAGATGTAGATGCCACTGGTTCTTCACATTCTGCAGATGTAGATGCCACTGGTTCTTCACGTTCTGCAGATGTAGATGCCACTGGTTCTCCATATTCTGCAGATGTAGATACCACTGGTTCTTCACGTTCTGCAGATGTAGATGCCACTGGTTCTCCATATTCTGCAGATGTAGATGCCACTGGTTCTTCACGTTCTGCAGATGTAGATGCCACTGGTTCTTCACGTTCTGCAGATGTAGATGCCACTGGTTCTTCACGTTCTGCAGATGTAGATGCCACTGGTTCTTCACGTCCTGCACATGTAGATGCCACTGGTTCTTCATGTTCTGCAGATGTAGATGCCACTGGTTCTTCACATTCTGCAGATGTAGATGCCACTGGTTCTTCACGTTCTGCAGATGTAGATACCACTGGTTCTTCACGTTCTGCAGATGTAGATGCCACTGGTTCTCCATATTCTGCAGATGTAGATACCACTGGTTCTTCACGTTCTGCAGATGTAGATGCCACTGGTTCTCCATATTCTGCAGATGTAGATGCCACTGGTTCTTCACGTTCTGCAGATGTAGATGCCACTGGTTCTTCACGTTCTGCAGATGTAGATGCCACTGGTTCTTCACGTTCTGCAGATGTAGATGCCACTGGTTCTTCACGTCCTGCACATGTAGATGCCACTGGTTCTTCATGTTCTGCAGATGTAGATGCCACTGGTTCTTCACATTCTGCAGATGTAGATGCCACTGGTTCTTCACGTTCTGCAGATGTAGATACCACTGGTTCTTCACGTTCTGCAGATATAGATGCCACCACTGCCATCTATTGCGCAGCGGTTGAACTTACGACTCTTGGTCTGAACAGGCAACTGGACATACAGACGGGTTTGTTCTTATCTCTGAAAGTTCATAAGTCTAGTGTTCGTACGTAGAGGAGTGTCTGTAATTTGGTTTAACACGTTATAGGCTTTTGCCATCAATATTATCCATAAGAGGTTTTTGGGTTAGATCGCGTAAATATAAATGTGTCGTTAAACTCGCCATCACCGACACAGCCAATTAGTAAGGTTTGTCACTTAAATACACCGGCGTGTTGGAGGGTATTTGTAAATGTTGTAGTGGGAAAAAAAACTTGATTTGGCGCTTTCGTGACTGCAGTGTGTTCCACTGCGTTTGATGTACAAGGCGCTTCACACAAAAACAAATGTTTTTAACGCAGGAATTACTCTCTGGTTCTTTCGGTAAAGTCACGGTAGAAAGCGAAAATAAATTAAATAATAGCATAAGACGTTTCGATTGCAACACAAGCAATCATCATCAGGTATAAATGAAATAGAAAACAAAACCTAGTAAACTTAGAAATATAATGTAATACAACACAGAGAGTCGGCTAACATAACAGTCAACAAAGATTGCTAAATTTAAGAGATTAAATCTCTCTCTTTGGAAGAACGTAATCAACCAGGTAGAGTGTTGACTGTTATGTTAGCCGACTATCTGTGTTGTATTGCATTCTATTTCTAAGTTTACTAGGTTTTGTTTTCTCTTCCATTTGTACCTGATGATGATTGCTTGTGTTGCAATCGAAACGTCGTATGCTGTTATTTAATTTGTTATTTTATCTTTCTACCGTGACTTTACCGAAAGAACCAAAGAGTAGTGTTGTAGTGGGTTTATTCCCCAACACACAAGCGGTTAGTGCTGTTCTAGTAACGAATTGGCCACATTTTGTTTACGGGTTTAACGACACATTTATATGTACGCGATAGAACCCAAAAACCTCTTGTGGAGTGCTACATTATCAGAGATTCCTGTTTGCTCTGGGTTATCTCGAACTTTTGAGAATCTGTTTTGATCGATTTTGGTCAGTTTTCTACATGGCAGGTTCAAATTAGCAACACGGCTTGATGCTACAGTTTGGCTCGTATTGGATAATCTTTTGACGGATCGATGGACTCAGTTAAGGTGCGTAAAAGCTTTCAACCTTAGTTGGAAAACTTTCGATTTAGAGATACGAAAAAACAGATGTGATGTCCGGGGAAAAGCACACAAGGGGATGTACAAAAAACAACCACAGACATGTTGCAATGTCGTGATTGACTTTACTTTCGAAGACTGACCATTTTAAACACGTTATCTTTTGTTGTATATTTTCTCGGGCTCCAATTGCGTGTGCAATTAATGTCCCCACTTCTTTGTCGCCTGTATACGGCTCCGTCATCCCATGATGCAATTCGCCTCTCGAAGATTTCGCCTCACCGCAATGGGCCTCTTATTTGTTTTGGCTCGTCCGCAGCTTCTACCTGTAAGAGATTCGCTCTGCGAGAGTTTTCCGTCTTCCTGTACATTTTCTTTTTGGCCAAATCGACGCGACCACAGTGCGGCCATCTTCATAGCCGCCGGTAGAACGATATTGACGATCGTTAACTTGCAGAGGCCCGCCATCATGTTTGTTGTTTGTAAAAAGAAAAATGGCCACGTTTGCTTGAACGGTTGATGTACAACTGTGAGAATGTCAACTGCCCAGCCATTGGCTGAAATGCTCGTGACCAGCTTGGGTAGTATTTGACATGTTTGTTGACGTGTTCTTATTTGTAAAAAAAAACAAATATACAATCGTGTTGGTTTTAATTGCTTATGATGAAATATCTGTAACCTCATTTTCTTGGTAATGGCTAAGTGGCCAGAAGTAGTATTTGTATTCAAATGTTCAATAAATTTTTGTTAACTATAGATATTGGTGCTTGGTTTGTTTTTCTTACATTGTTATGAGTTATCTTCTTTCAATAGTGAAAGAGCCAACGCAGAAGATCCCCTGGGGTTTGATCTTCCACGAAGCTGCTCCATGGTCCACCCTAAACGCATCAGCCACTGCACAAATCATGCAGCAGCAGATGCGGATGATAGCTGATGCACAAATAGAAAATGACAAACTCTCTCCAGTTGCAGTAGCGGTGCCATCACTGTGGTCATCCAGACCAGAGACCGTACACACCGCGTAATGAGGCAATGCCCTCGATACACAAATACGAAGGAAGAGACATCATCACAGCGACGATGATGATGTTGATGATACACTACTCCGCTACTGTTGCTGCTGACACGGTGGTCTGTGGCTTTACCACCTGAATGTGAGATTGGAGCTGTTGCTCTGCATCTCGCCGGACGACAACAACAAGAAAATTGCTCAGACTAACACTGCCCATAGACTAACACTGGCCATAGACTAACATTCATAGACTAACACTGCCCATAGACTAACACTGCCCATAGACTAACACTGCTCATAGACTAACACTGCCCATAGACTAACTGCCCATAGACTAACACTGCCCATAGACTAACATTGCCCATAGACTAACACTGCCGATATACTAACACTGCCCATAGACTAAGATTGCTCAGACTAACACTGCCCATAGACTAACATTCATAGACTAACACTGCCCATAGACTCGTCCGCAGCTCCTACCTGCAAGAGATTTGCTCTGCGAGAGTTTTCCGTCTTCCTGTACATTTTCTTTTTGTCCAAATCGACGCGACCACAGTGCGGCCATCGTCATAGCCGCCGGTAGAATTATATTGACGATCGTTAACTTGCAGAGGCCCGCCATCATGTTTGTTGTTTGTAAAAAGAAAAATGGCCACGTTTGCTTGAACGGTTGATGTACAACTGTGAGAATGTCAACTGCCCAACCATTGGCTGAAATGCTCGTGACCAGCTTGGGTAGTATTTGACATGTTTGTTGACGTGTTCTTATTTGTAAAAAAAATATACAATCGTGTTGGTTTTAATTGCATATGATGAAATATCTGTAACCTCATTTTCTTGGTAATGGCTAAGTGGCCAGAAGTAGTATTTGTATTCAAATGTTCAATACATTTTTGTTAACTATAGATATTGGTTATTGATTTGTTTTTCTTAAATTGTTATGAGTTATCATCTTATTTCATCAGTGAAAGAGCCAACGCAGAAGATCCCCTGGGGTTTGATCTTCCACGAAGCTGCTCCATGGTCCACCCTAAATCGCATCAGCCACTGCACAAAGCATACAGCAGCAGATGCGGATGATAGCTGATGCACAAATGACAAACTCTCTCCAGTTGTAGTAGCGGTGCCATCACTGTGGTCATCCAGACCAGAGACCGTGCACACCGCGTAATGAGGCAATGCCCTCGATACACAATACGAAGGAAGTGACATCATCACATTGCCCATAGACAAACACTGCCCATAGACTAACATTCCCCATAGACTAACATTGCTCATAGACTAACACTGCCCATAGACTAACACTGCCCATAGACTAACATTCATAGACTAACACTGCCCATAGACTAACACTGCCCATAGACTAACATTCATAGACTAACACTGCCCATAGTCTAACACTGCCCATAGACTAACATTGCCCATAGACTAACACTGCCCATAGACTAACATTCATAGACTAACACTGCCCATAGACTAACATTCATAGACTAACACTGCCCATAGACTAACACTGCTCATAGACTAACACTTCTCATAGACTAACACTGCCCATAGACTAACACTGCCCATAGACTAACACTGCTCATAGACTAACACTTCTCATAGACTAACACTGCCCATAGACTAAAACTGCCCATAGACTAACATTCATAGACTAACACTGCCCACAGACTAATACTGCCCATACACTCACACTGCCCATAGACTAACACTGCCAATACACTCACACTGCCCATAGACTAACACTGCCCATACACTCACACTGCCCATAGACTAACACTGTCAACGATGGAGGGGGGGCTCAAAAAAATCTTCAAAATCGCGTGACGTCATTTATGGGCGGCCCCATACCCCCAGACGGACCACGTGGTTGGTTGTGGGCGTGGTCAACCGGGCAGGGTCTATAGCAACAAGCGGCAGGCTGTTGGCCCTGTAGCTTCTGGCGTCTGGTTATTTATGGTGAAGTATGTCCGCCCCGAACTAACGAAAGTAGCACCACATCTACCCTTGCATTAACTAAAGCCCCCCACCTCTTGCAGAGCTTGAAGCTGCCACATCGTTTCGCTTCTGTTCGCCGCTGAGCAAACCAGTTTGAGACACCGCGCGGTAGTTGGGCCTCGAGCCTCGGGCTCGCCTGGATTCGCTGCCCAACTTTCGTCCACATACCCGGGGGGGGGGGGGAACCCGACGCCGGGAGCCCGCAGTGCTCGGGTCCGTCACTGATTTACATCACCCGACCGCTCTTTCACTCTCGTGAGTGATGATTTTGTTTTATTGCCGATGTTGACGATTGTCACACGTTTGCAGGCGGTGCAAAGCAGTGCAGATAAATCCATGCAATTCTGTTACCTGGTCGCGTTCGCTAAGAGATGTTGACTACCTCGCCTGGTACGCAGGAGGTCGTGGGTTCGATCCCGACCCTGACGATGCCTGCTGCTGTAGATTTGGCGTCTGTGTGTGTCTCTCTCATCATCATCACGGTGGCTAGGATATGTTGACTACCTCGCCTGGTGTGCAGGAGGTCGTGGGTTCGATCCCGACCCTGACGACACCTGCTGCTGTCTATTTGAGTTTGCGTCTCTCTCATCATCATCACGGTGGCTAGGAGATGTTAACTACCTCGCCTGGTGTACAGGAGGTCGTGGGTTCGATCCCGACCCTGACGATGCCCGCTGCTGTAGAATTGGAGTCTGCGTCTCTCTCATCATCACGGTGGCTAGGAGATGTTAACTACCTTACCTGGTATACAGGAGGTCGTGGGTTCGATGCCTACCCTGACGATTTCCCCTGTATATTTCGATTGCGTGTCTCTCTCTCCCCGTGGTCGCGTGGATTTTTCTCCGGGTTTCCCCTCCGCATTTAGAATCAACGTCACGCGTTTATATTATTTGGTTGCTGCTATATATGTTCACGTGGTGATGATGAAAAGCCGCCACTTTGATGAGCGGCTATCATTTGTGATAGCCGGTTCGCTTCTGAAAAAGAGCTGCTACTTAGCGCAGTGGGACATTACCTGGTAGAATAAAAAAAAATGGTTTAGTATCCTTTTTTTTTACCAACCAATGCGTATATGCTATGAATAAGGGTGGTTGCCCCAAACGCCGATTATTGTTCCTGTACAAAGCCACACACACATTGTGATTATTGAAACGAATGTGTTGAGTTTCTGTTCATGTGTTTGTGCACCACTCAAAGCGTAGCAGCGGCAGCATCGGATCATTTGAACTGAACAGCGGTGGCGATGATATTCCGTGTGATTACCCAGAAATCCCCTCGCTAGAGTCTGAGGACAACGTTTTCCAGACGTTCCTGTGGTCGCAGTCGGGAGCGATGTATGTACAGAGTATATAGGGACTCGTCTACTTACGAACGAGTTAGGTACGCATATCAGAGGTCGCAACCGGGTACCCGATACCTGTACCCTACCCGATACCCGGCTACCCGTACCTGCCTGGGTACGGGTACCCGTTTGCCACCCTGGTGCGGCCGGGTACGGGTAAGGAATCAAAACCCGTTTGCGACCTCTGACGCATATACAGGTTGCTCTGCAGTGCGTGATGTTTGCGTGCACAGGAAACTCTGCGTGTGATGCGGCTCTCAAACTATTTTGGTCAAAGACAAAAACAACAAAAAATGTCTCTTCTTTGAAGGGTTGCCAACCTCTGCTGTAGCCCCCCCACGTCTCGCGGTGCCATGGACATAGCTACGGCTGCTGGCGCTGCTGCTGCTGCTGCACGTGACCCTGGGCGAGAGGAAGAAGTGTCGCTGCTCATCAAGGAGGAACGGGAAGAGGAGTCGCGCCCCGAGGTGCAGGCGGCCGTCATCGTGAAGTGCGAGGAGCAGGAGGAGTCCGTAGGTGAGAGAGGGGACACACAGACCGCTTGCTTCCCTCCCCTCCCTCCAACTCCGATACCCCGCCACCCATTCAACGTGATAAGGTCGTGCTCGTTACACCGCACAAAGTGCTTTCCATAAATGAACCCCAATACCTTTGCTGATTTTGTCAAGGAAGCATTAACCGTCGTCACGCGAACTCCGGTCATCCTCGCAGTGGCGGCGGCTTTTTGGCTAGCCATCAAACAAAGTCGGTCACCGCATCATCGCGCGCTTTCAGATGCGCTTCTGCACTCCTATCGTCTCTTTGTGTTGTTTGTTGTTGTATCATTCTTACCCGCCACAACTGGACATCCGCGAAAAAGATGTCAAGTATAAATCAATATTCTGACTGTGGTCCCGTCCAACCCTCGGCCCCTTTCAAGGCTCGGAGGTCGGAGGAGTTGCCGCGGGGAATGAGGTGGAGGTGAGTGTGGACTCGCGGGGAGAGCGAGACGCCTCCTCCCAGGGCTGGGCCGAGGTGGAGGTGGAGTTGGAGGACAGCGACGGTGATGACGGTGGCGGCGTTGGTGGTGGTGAGTGCTACAGAATTGAGCCACGTGTAACTGCTTTTCAGAAGCGACCTGCCCACAAATTATAGCTCGACCATTTTATATCGGCAGATTCGCATACATGATTATTCGCCAACGACCCTCACGTACGGTATAATTCCGCACGTTTATAAATCGCCTCACTGTACCCCCTGGGACATTGCTACGTGTACCCCGGTCGAGAACCACTGGCGTGAAGAATCGTAATTTCTCTCGTTCCCCCCCATCACTGGCAGGACGCAGCAAGAGGCAGCAACACCCGTGCCTCGACTGTGGCAAGACTTTCGTCAGCATCGGTGGCCTGCGCAGGCATGCGCAGCTGCACGGCATTAAGCGTCCGTGCCGGGAGCGCGGCCGGATCTTGACCTCGGACCGCGATCGGCGGACGCGCTGCCAATCGCACCGCCAGCCTCGTCGCCCGAAGTCGCCGACGGCCGACGGTGGCCGCGCTTGTCCCGGGCGGGCGAGCGCCGAGAGCCGACGCCACTTGTGCGGGGTCTGCGGCAGAGGCTTCCCCTGGCTCTGCTACCTCCGGAGCCACGAGCGGCGGCACGTGCTCTCCGGCCCTCGCCGCCGCGCAGTGTGCGCCGAGTGCGGGGAGGTGTTTTCGGGGCAACGCGAGCTGGCCCGGCACCGCCAGGGACACGCGCGCGGGCCACTGGGCCAGTCGGCGTCGGCGCAGCCGGGGGAGGGAGCCGGAGGGGGGGGGGGCGGCCGCGGCCGAAGGGACGCCGGCGACGACTCTCTTTCTGTGCGACGCCTGCGACCGGGCGTTCCCGTCGCACGGGGAACTTGTCGAGCACCGGGCGTCTCACGACGGCGGCGGGCGCGGCGAGCGTGGGAGCACGCTCCCCTCGGCGAGCAAGCTCTCGCGCCGCCGCAAGATCCGCTCGGGCGAGCTGTGCCGGCCGCACCCGAGGAGGCACCGGCGCGCGGGCGAGAGGGCGAGCGAGCGCGGCCGCGCGTTCCGCCGGCCCTCGGGCCTCCGCAGGCACCGCGGGCGGAGGCCGAACGCTCGCCCCGACGCGCCGGGGGCGGCGACGGAGCCGACGGACGCGGCGGGGGATGGCAGGGGGCGCGACGACGGCGCCGGCGGGGCGCACGTGTGCGGGGAGTGCGGTCGGGGCTTCCGGTGGCCATCGTACCTGAAGAGGCACGGCAGGACGCACACGGGCGAGCGGCCGCACGTGTGCGGGCGGTGCGGCAAGGGATTCTACCAGTCGTCGAACCTCAAGAAGCACCTGGGGGTTCACGACAGGGAGAGACCAGAGCCCAAGGTGCCCAACGGCCGGGGGCCACCGCCCTGGGAGGAAAGCGGGGAGGAGGGCCCACCGCGTCTGTCGCACCAGGGCGCCCGGGGGGACTTGTGCGGCGAGGCGCGCGGGGGGGGCTCTGCTCGAGCCGCGGAGCTCGCCGCCCAACGGGACGGGCGCTCCGACGTAAAGACGCTGGGTTCGCCGCGGCCGGATGAGCCCCTCGACAGGGAGGCGGACGAGGTGCCCCCACGCCACGAATCCAAGCGACGCGCGGCGGCTCTGCCCGCGCCGGACGAGCTCCCCGCGGGCGACGGTCGCGAAGGCGTCTCGCCGACGGGCGCCGAGGGGCGCGAGGCACCCGGGGCCGGCGGCGGGAGCGGAGCGCACGTGTGCGCCGAGTGCGGCCAGGGCTTCCGGTGGCTCTCCTACCTGACGCGACACCGGCGGACGCACACGGGCGACAGGCCGCACGTGTGTGCCGAGTGCGGCAAGGGATTTTCACAGCCCTCGGACCTCAGGAGGCACCGGAGGCTGCATGCGACCGAGCGACCAGGGGCGGCGCCGGCGGCGGCGTCGGAAGGAGCGGTTTCTCGGCCGACCGTTCTGGAGGAGAGCGAGCCGCCACCGCCGCCGCTGCCGCCGCCAACGCCAGACGGGGACGACTGCCGTCGGCAGGGGCCGCGCGACGCCTCCAGGGAGCTGGTGTGCACGGAGTGCGGGCAGGCGTTTGCCTGCGCCTCCTCGCTGAACCGGCACCGCAGGGCGCACCTGGGCGTGCGCCCGCACGCGTGCGCCGAGTGCGACCGGGCCTTCCTGCAGGCGTCCGATCTCAGGAGGCACCAGAAGGTGCACGGCGCGGGGAGGCCAAACGCGCGCACGAGACGGCCGAGGGAGCCGGCTACGCGGGGAGGGGTCGTCGACGCGCACCGCAACGAGGAGCCCGGGGTGGGAGGAGGAGCGGGAGAAGCGGGAGGGGCGTTCGCGAGCGGAGAATGTGTGGAGGGGCACGGGGAGGAGCGGAGCGGAGACGGTCCGCTTGAGCGCGAGGAGCCCCCGAAGGCGTCCATCGCACGCCAAAGCGAGGACCCCTCCCGTGGAAGATGGTGCGCTGGCAACAAGCGAGGGGAGCCGGCCGTACAGCCTCCGGGGTTCGTCGGCGAGAGCCAGGCGGCGACGCAGTTCGGCGAGCGGTCTTGCTCACGTGGGGAGAGGGCATCGGGGGAGGTGGGCGAGCGTCTGCGCGCGTCCCCCTCCGCCGAAGGACCCGCCCGAGCGCGCGGGGATTCCATCGAAGCGTCGCCAGCAAACGGGGACCCGGAGAGGCGTCCGACGTCGCACGCGGAAAGCCGGGCGCACGTGTGCGACGACTGCGGCCAAGAGTTCCGGTGGCTCTCCTACCTGAAGCGCCACAGGCGCACGCACACGGGCGAGCGGCAGAACGTGTGCGGCGAGTGCGGCAAAGCCTTCTACCAGCCCTCGGACCTGACGAAGCACCGGCGGACTCACGGCACGGCGCGGCCGCACGTCTGCGGGCGGTGCGGCCGCGGCTTCGCGACGCCGGAGAAGCTGGCGGCGCACCGGGGCGTGCACGCCGGCGAGCGGCCGCACGTCTGCCCGGAGTGCGGCAAGACCTTCGCCTTCGCCGACAACCTGAGGAAGCACGCCAAGATCCACGCGCGCGACAAACCGCCGCCGTGCGAGCTGTGCGGCAGGGGCTTCGAGACGTTCTACCGGCTGTCGCGCCACCGCAAGGTCCACTCGGGGGAGTACCCGCACGTGTGCGACGAGTGCGGCGAGGGCTTCCCGTGCGCCTCCCACCTCCGGAAGCACCAGTGGGCCCACGGCGGGCAGAAGGCGTACGCGTGCGGCGATTGCTCCAAGGCCTTCGCTCGCGCCTCGGAGCTCAAAAGACACCGGCGCGTGCACGCCGGGGACCCCCCGCGTCCCGTCGTCGCGGAGAGCCGGAGCTCGCCGCCGTCTTCGGCAGCGCCGGTAGCACGGCCGGACGAGGCTCCGCACGGGGGCGGCGCGGCGGACGCGGAGAAACAGCGGCAGCACGCTCACGCGTGCGACGACTGCGGGCAAGGCTTCCCGTTGCGCTCGCTGCTGGCCCGGCACCGGCGCGGCGCGCACGGCGGCACGGAGCGACGGCACGCGTGCGAGGAGTGCGGCCGCGACTTCCTGCGTCTCTCCGACCTGAAGAAGCACGCGAGGACGCACTCGAGCGAGCGTCCCTACGCGTGCGAGGTGTGCGGCAAGGGCTTCGTCAGCAGCTCGCGCCTCAGGACGCACCGGGAGATCCACAGCGGGGAGCGGCCCTACCCGTGCGCGGTGTGCGGCAAGCGTTTCGCCCAGCCGCACGGCCTCGGCTGCCACCTGAAGCTGCACTCGGGGGTGCGCCCGCACGTGTGCAAGGAGTGCGGCGAAGCCTTCTTCTGGCTGTCTGCGCTCAAGCGCCACCAGATGAAGCACACGGGCGAGCGGCCGCACGTGTGCCAGGAGTGCGGCAAGGGCTTCACGCTGGTCTACCGCCTCAAGAAGCACCAGAAGATCCACGCGGCCAAGCTGTACCTCTGCGACGAGTGCGGCAAGGGCTTCACGTGGCACTCGTCGCTGCGCGTGCACAAGCGCGTGCACAGCCGCGAGAAGCCGTACGTTTGCGAGGAGTGCGGAGTGCGCTTCGCCGAGCCCTCCAACCTCAAGACGCACCTGCGCACGCACACGGGCGACCGGCCGTACGCGTGCGAGGAGTGCGGCCGCCGCTTCTCGCAGTCGGCGAACCTCAAGAGGCACCGGGCGACTCATCGGCCCGCGCCCAAGGCTCCCGCGCAGCAGCAGCAGCAGCAGCGTGGAGATGCGGCGGCGCCGATAGCGGAGGCGGGGATGGAGCTCGGGACTTGCCAGTAATCGCAGGGAATGTCTCAAATCCGGACAAAGTCTGGTCCAGAGTCGCCGTTCAACCGTGTGAAGGTCGGGAGGAGCGGTGGTCGACCGGCGTCTTTCCCAAGCCGCGCGCGGCTCCTTAATCCACCACACGCAGCTCTTTACGCCACCACGGGTGGCTCCATCGAAGGGGCGGGCGTAACATAGAGACGCGCTGTCACGGCAGCAAAGAGTAAGAAACGTCGATTTAAAGCTTTCGTGACTGCAGGGATTCATCTTCTTGGTTCTTTCGGTAAAGTCACGTAGAATGGAAATAATAAAATCATAAAAATAAAACATAATAAAATAATATAATATAAAATAATATAATAAACTAATATAATATAAAATAATATAATGGGATGTTGGCTATCAACAACAAGGCAACTCCTAAGACTAATTGGGAATGGGACGCAAGCGTAGGATTGATCACCTTGTCGCTGGCCGCCTTTGGGGAGGGTGTATAGTGTGAAAGGCCGAAACACCCTAGGAACCAAAGGTTCACTACTGACGATGCGCTCCCCAAATTTCACCAGGCTCACCGTTCATGAACTCTTGGAAGTGCTTGCACAAAGGATAGTAACATCTCATCCTGTGTTCTTGGAATCTAATAATATAATATATTATTTTATTATGTTTTATTTTTATGATTTTATTATTTCCATTCTACATGACTTTACCGAAAGAACCAAGAAGAGTAACAAACGTCTCCCGTGCTGTGCCGAAAACCGTTCGTATTTATGGACGCACACTTCATTGATGAAATACTGCTGCGTCACGCTATGCACTTGGGACGCGTACACGCCGGGGAATGAATGTGGTGCCAGAAGGAGGCAGTTGTGTTTCCTTGCACGCAGAGGAAGAAGGATACCCGACATAAAAGTTCACTTTTCGATTTAAAGCTTTCGTGACTGCAGGGATTCATCTTCTTGGTTCTTTCGGTAAAGTCACGTAGAATGGAAATAATAAAATAAAAAAATAATACAATTATAATAAAAATATTATGTTTTATCATTTATTATTTTATTATTTCCATTCTACGTGACTTTACCGAAAGAACCAAGAAG
The DNA here is from genome assembly GCF_964198595.1 of Lampetra fluviatilis. Lineage (NCBI taxonomy): Eukaryota > Metazoa > Chordata > Hyperoartia > Petromyzontiformes > Petromyzontidae > Lampetra > Lampetra fluviatilis. The sequence continues at coordinate 8,547,832 of NC_136329.1, forward strand.
ATGAATCCCTGCAGCCACGAAAGCTTTACATCGAAAAGTGAACTTTATAATACATTTCTGACGCGAGTACAAAAGCCGTTTTTCAGAATGCAGGGGCGGAAGAAACTTCAGGTGGTCTCGGCAAGCGGGCGACTTGGAAACGGTTGCAAAAGCGTAGGAGTAGCTCTCAAATAATGGAAAAGGCAGCCACCAAATTTCAATAATGTAATGATGCCGTCAGTTTATCGATATTCGTGGCAAGATTCGGTCACCTTGAGTTGATAGAAGACTGTTTAAAGACAGTGGGCAATATCGCTGCAGTCACCAGAGAGAGAGAGCGTGGGTCATGTGACCCAACACTGCAGCCCCCCACACCATTGACTCAGAGTGGATCACATGACCCAGCGCTACCCCCCCACAAAACTGACTCGCAGAGTGGGTCACGTGGCCTAGCACTGCCCCCCCCCCCCCGCACAGGCGATTCGTGGGCAATATCGCCGACATCCCACCACGCCTCGACGGGGGCTACGAATTGACGTAACCACACGAAAACATTTTTATTGAATAATATTGGTTTCTAAGGTACACGATGTGTGTATAAAATAGCATTTTAAATGCGTGAACGTATTCATGTTGAACTTATTTCACACCGTGCATAGGCAACTGCGCCTATCTGAGGTGCGGGGGGGTGGACAAACTGAACAAAACTTTTAAATGGTATGGGGGGAGGGGGGTGAATGAGAATGCATACAAATGATGGTAAAAAAAACGTACAAAAACGATTCTTGATTTAAATTGTGGTCCTGAATTGTGACAATTCATCAGACTGGGTGAGGAAAGGAATATTTAATGTAACAGGGGTGAGAACCCTACCTTGCCTCCAATTAAAAACACAGCGATCACCCCTAAGAAATTGTGTCAGAAGGTATTACGTTTGAATATTTAGCCAAAAGAATGTGACGTATGGAGTATAAATTGGCTTTTGTGATCATTTACAGAATGTCCCACGGGATGTAAAGTACAATGGGTTAAGCAAAACTAATTGTGTACAGCCTAGATTTGAAGCTTTCGTGACTGCAAGGATTCATATTATTAGGTTTTTTCGGTAAAGTCACGTAGGTAAAAAATTTAAATTAATAAAAGTCAAATAAAAATAAAATAAAAATCACGACGTTTCGGAGGCAACACAAGCTTCCGTCTTCAGGTGGAACCGTCACAGCATGATAGCTGTATCACTTGATCACTTGATACAGCTATCGTGCTGTGATGGTTCCACCTGAAGACGGAAGCTTGTGTTGCCTCCGAAAAGTCGTGATTTTTATTTTATTTTATTTTTATTAATTTAAATTTTTTACCTACGTGACTTTACCGAAAAAACCCAAGAATATGTGTACAGCCTGAGAGTGCTTAACCATTATTTGTCAACTACGGTGTTGTCAAAGCAAATACTGTAAAGTCGCTTTGTAAGCAATGCGCGTGCCTTGTAAGAGACATTTGGAGTAACGATTGATTTCCACTGTATAGTTTCCCATTATCAGACGCTACGCAACTGACCTCATAAAATAATCGATAATTTTGTTGTTGTTTAACTGGAATATAAAACACGTGTGTTTTACTTAATGGCATGGCTGTCAATTACTTTTTTTTCTAAAAAGGCACAATAAAAAATGCCGGAGACACACTCATCCTCGCACCAAGACAGACCTGCCGTGGTCATGAATTACCATCATTTTCCGGAGACCGAATATTTGCTAAGGACACGGCAAAGTAAAAGTGGTCCATTAGGAGATAGTATTGGAGATTTGGGGGGATTTGGTGGAATAAATAAATGTACAACACTTAAACGTTGTCCCTGGTAACCTTGGACCTAAAGCACAAACCTGGTCAGCCTGCCCTGTATGATTCATTGAAGAGGAGTTCGCTAGAATCCTGAGACTGGTTTCACACCATCAGACTGCGCAGTTTTCACTACGTGGCCGTACAGGCCATACCCAGGTTCACGCCCAGGATGAGTTCCTGAAAAGCCGAACAGAAATCAAGTTCAAGTTCATTTATTAGGTATAGCCCTGTGAGCCATTCGGCTCTTGAATCGGGTGCAACCGCAACAAGCAAAAAACAAAAAAAATGAACAAAAAACATCTTAAAATGAATATGTGACTGAGTGCAAACAGAAAATCCAAGAAAAGACAGCAAAATATTGCAATCGAAAGTACTTGAATCGAAGCAAAGAGATGGGACGTTGGGATGGTGGATTGTAACGTGGGTACAGAACCCACGATTATGAGTAGTCGTACCTACTACGAGTAGTCCAAGTAGGCAAGTACTAGTACCTTCTACCAGTAGTAGGTACTCGTACGAGTCGGTACTACTACCACGTTATGATCCACTGTTCCATCTGTAGTAAACCTCCCCATTCATCAGGACCTCAATAACGTCCCTCGTCATCGCTTGAAGTCACGCGAGCCCCTTTTGGACCCATACGTCTAACCTCGATGCGAATTCAACTCTGATGAAGCATGTGGAGTGTAATGGAGTCACGTAGAAGGGAAATAATTAAAAAACATACAATTCTCACAAAGTGATAAAAATAAAACATAGTAAAATACAATTCTCCCAAAGTGATAAAAAATAAAACATAATAAAATAATATTTTCACAAAGTGATAAAAATAAAACATAAAATACAATTCTCACACAGTGAGAATAAAAATAAATGGTATTTTATTATGTTTTATTTTTTATTATGTTTTATGTTTATTATGTTTTTACAAAATGAGAATTGTGTTTTATGTTTTATTTTTATTATACAATACAATTCTCACAGAGTATAATAACTGCAGGGATTCATCTTCTTGGTTCTTTCGGTAGTCACGTAGAAGGGAAAAAATAAAATAATAAAAATAAAACATAATAAAATACAATTCTCACAACAACAACAGCAACCACAACCACCACAACAACCACAACAACAACCACAGCCACAACAATAACCACAACAACCACCACAACAATCACAACAACAACCACAACAGCAACCACAACAACCACAACAACAAGGCTGCTGCTGCTGTCAAGAAATTGAGCAACGAGCGAAGCCGTTTGGTCCGCATCGAGCAGCTGCCGCCGCCGACGTCACAGGCGCAGCCGCCTGCTGATTGGCTCAGCGCTCATCGACGCGCGTTCCGGGGCCACTCTAGCCCCACCCCTTTCCACATTAAACTCACCCCCCGCCCCTTAATAACCCCCACCCCTTAACCCCACATCTCCATTAGCACCTCCCCCCCCTTAGCCCCTCCCCTTTCCCCGTAGCTCCTCCCCCTTCTCCCCGCTTAGCTCCACCTCTTAGCCCCTCCCTCCTCCTCTCCCCTAAGCACCCGCTTAACCCCTCCCCTCTTCTCCCCCCTTTAGCCCCTCCCCCTTCTCCCCCTCAGCCCCTCTCCTCCCCCACCTAGCCCCACCCCTTGACCCCTGTAGCCCCTCCTCTTCCTTTCTTAGCCCCGCCCCCTCTTCCTGCGGGTGACGTCACCATCACCACCGTCACCAGCACCGCCAAGGCAAGCCGACCGCTCGCGTTTAAACTCCAACACCAACACCACTACTACACTACTACCACCACTACTACTACACTACCACCACTACTACACCACCATCACCACCACTACCACCACCACTACTACTACACTATCACAACCACTACACTACCACCACTACACCACCACCACTACACCACTACCACCACCACCACTACCACCACTACTACTACCACTACACCACCACCACTACTACTACCACTACACCACCACAACCACCACTACACCACCACCACTACACCACTACCACCACCACCACTACCACCACTACTACACCACTACTACCACCACCACTACTACACCACCACTACACCACCACTACTACTACCACTACACCACCACAACCACCACTACACCACCACTACACCACCACCACTACACCACTACCACCACTACTACCACCACCACTACTACACCACCACTACACCACCACAACCACCACTACACCACCACTACACCACCACAACCACCACTACACCACCACCACTACTACCACTACACCACCACAACCATCACCACCACTACCACCAACACTAGACCACCACTACTACACCACCACCACTACTACCACTACACCACCACTACTACCACTACACCACCACAACCAGCACTACACCACCACCACTGCACCACTACTACCACCACCACTACACCACCAATACCACTACTACACCACCACTGCCACTACTACACCACCACTGCCACTACCACCACTATTACTACACTACTACCACCACTACACCACCACTGCCACCACTACTACTACACTACTACCACCACTGCACCACCACCACTACATCACCACCACTACTACCACTACCACCACTGCACCACCACCACTACTACTACACTACTACCACCACTGCACCACCACCACTACATCACCACTACCACTACCACCACTGCACCACTACCACCACCACTGCACCACCACCACTACATCACCACTGCACCACTACCACCACCACTGCACCACCACTACCGCCACTGCACCACTACCACCACCACCACTACATCACCACCACCACTACCACCACTGCACCACTACATCACCACCACACAGAGACATCATTGTGGTGGTGGTCACGGCAGCGGCTCCATGCTGCTGACTATCCCCGGCAAGGGGCCATCGCCGCTTCCTTGCCCTTCGAACGCTCACGATTGTCACAATTAAAACAACAACAGCAACAACAACAGCAACAACAACAGCAACAACAACAGCAACACAAACAACAACACAGCTAACGTAAGGACAGCAGCGACAAAGTGACAGGTACATTTAAACTATTGTTCGTTATTGTTGGACAGGATTTGTTGTTTGCATAAACACACAAACACAGCATTCGCTTCGTTCGAGAACGTTCATTGATTGCTATCAAACTTAAGTTGGTTTCACGGGACTTTGCCAACAACAACAAACACAACAACCACAACAACAACAAACACAACAACAAACACAACAACAACAAACACAACAACAAACAACAAACACAACAAAAAACACAACAAACAACAACACAACGACAACAAACACAACAACAATAAACACAACAACAACAAACACAACAAACACAACAACAACAAACACAACAAACACAACACCAAACACAACACCAAACACAACAAACACAACAACAACAAACACAACAACAACAAACAACAACAACAGCCGAATTAAAACCCCGTTGTAAAATATTTGGAGACCACCTGGACCACGTGACACTTGAAACCTGGACCACGTGACACTTGAAATCTGGGCCACGTGGCACTTGAAATCTGGGCCACGTGACACTTGAAGTCTGGGCCACGTGACACTTAAAGTCTGGGCCACGTGACACTTAAAATCTGGGCCACGTGACACTTGAAATCTGTGCCACGTGACACAATTGGACACGTGGTCATCTCACGATATCGTCTTCTCGCCTGCTACTTCTGCATCATCATCATCATTATGAGTTATCTCAATGACCCTGACAACCCACACGGGTGAAGCCCTCATTCTTGTGCAAGGGAAATTCATTTTTGAGGTCCAGGCGACGTACAGCCGTTTCAATAGGGGGGCAAAAATCATCCTGCAGTGGAGTGGCAGTTCTGGGCCGAAAGTTTATTGAGAATGTTACCAGCTACCTAATAAACCTACGCCATCCCTATGGAATTCTTACGCTACATCACCCCCCTTGTTTGAAAGGGAATCGGTTCCAAACGTTCCTGGGCAGGGGATTTTTTTTTAAATAAAAGTGACCCAACACATTTCTTTCTCAGCGAAACCAAAGAAGTCCACATCTCTGCGCGGCGACGGAAAATAATTTGCACGTCGTAAATCGATGTATTCTCTTTTTTTTTGCGCACAGATAACGGGCGGTGAGTGCTAAAAAGGACATTGACAGTTTAGCCATTCATAAAGTCAACGTTTGCCGCAGTAGAGTTAATGACTTTGGACGATTTTAGGGTGAGGTTGGGTGTTGTCGACCTTACTACTGCAACCACCACCACGACAACAACAACAACAACAACGGCGGTGGTGGTGGGACCTATCAGCAGGAGGAAAGCCAAGGCAAGGTGTGTTGGTTGGAATATTGAAACGTTCTGACCCCCGCGTGACCCTACGAGAACATCTGTGATTTAAAAAAAGAGGTTTATAGCTCATTGGATTTCTCCTCCGGTATAAATATTCTCATTCTGTGTGCTTGCATCGGTCTCGGCTACCTCTTGACCACGGCCAAATTCTATGAACTGAACGACAAACAATGTTTTATTTATTATAATGATTTATTTGACCAGGTAAGGTGCACTGGAGCTGCTATTTAGCTCTCTTTCACAAGTGACCTGGCTATCACAAATGATAGCTCAAAGAAGTGGGCTTATCACTTCCGGAAATGTATTGCAGCCAAATACTCTTCAGTGCGTCGCGTTGATTGTGAATGTTGAGGTGAAAAACCGGGGGACTCGGATAAAAATCAACGTGGCCACGGGGAGAGAGAAAGAGACGTAAACTTTAAATGTACAGCAGGCACCAGGGTCAGGATCGATCCCACGACCTCCTGTATACCAGGTGCACCTGCCAACCCACTCGGTTTACCCGTATTCTTGTACAAGGAAATTGAGTTTTCAGGTCCATACAGCGTATAGCTGTTTCAATACGGGCAAAAGCACTTTTTGTCTATTTGATTGTGTTTCTCCTTTGTGATGGGACTTTGTGGGATGAACAGTTAAGATTTATAATGGCACGGGGCGACCAATAAGCTCTCAATTGGTCTGTAATAAGGTAGGGGCGCTGATAAGGGGTTGACAGTTATGCAGGCGAGGTAGTAGCCACCGTGGAAAATCACATAATGAAGCTGGTTGTTGTCATCACCAGCGAAACGTCACGGTACTCCAATTATAAATGTTGTGGGTTTACTCTCCAACACACACCCGGTGTGCTGAAGTGGTAACAAATTTGCACGTTTTGTGTACGTAACTAAACCTCACTAATTGCGGGTGGTGGTGGTGGGGGGGAAATTTTTTTAAACCCCAAAAAATTCTCACAAACCGGTTTTGTTGTTCATAACGTTTTTGGGTTTAGATCGCGTTATTTATAAATGTGTCGTAACCCTCCACCACCCGACACGGCCAATCAGTAAAAAAGTGTCACGTTGACAAAAGACAAGTAGTTCACTGCTTTAGCCCACCGGTGTGTTGAAACGTGGAACCACAACATTTACAATTTTTGAGTACGACGTTTCGCTGGTAATTGCATCCAGCATCATCGGGCAATTCGCCAGAATGGTGACGCTCTGCTCTGTCTCCCGTTCTTATATAGAGCAGCAGGGTGACGTCATCATTAACTCATTAACTCATCAGGTGCAACGATTTGAGGGGGGGGGGTTATTGTAATTATATACTAGATTAGTAATCAGGCAGTTGTTACGATGTTGTGCACGTTAAGATGCTGCGTAAACTGACATCGTTTGGTGGCGCCTCTTTCCCTCTGGACTCGAGGAGAGCGATGGGAAGCCGTTCCGTTCCCTCGGGGGGACCGCACGGAGTGGATCCCGGCTCCGACTTCTGGCATCACGTGGCGGAGAAACCCGAAGCACCAGTTGACTACGAAGACCGCGGTGGGCACGACAGCAGCAGCGACGACGTTGACACCGGCCACCGTGACGGTGAGACTTAATAATAATAGAAATAAAATAATAAATCACGACGTTTCGGAGGCAACACAAGTCTCCGTCATCAGGTGGGACCGTCACAGCCAGATTTGCTGTATCAAGTGAGACTGGATGATTGTAAATGTTGTGGCTTGACTCTCCAACACACCGGTTAGTGCTCTTAGGTTTTTTCGGTAAAGTCACGTAGGTAAAAAAATAAATAATAGAAATATAATTGAAATAATTATAGAAATAAAATAATAAATCACGACGTTTAGGAGGCAACACAAGTCTCCGTCATCAGGTGGGACCGTCACAGCCAGATTTGCTGCATCAAGTGAGGCAGAGATTCCAAGATACAGGCTCTTAAATACAAGTTTATTGTTATCTCGGCATCTCTTGAGGAAGGCCAGCGTCTCGAGAAGCTGTGACTTCTTGTCTCGTCGTCTGTTAAAAGCTCTAACAGATAGGTGAAATTCCTCTCCGTAGAGGGTGTTAATTCTAGATTTGAAGCTTTCGTGACTGCAAGGATTATTTTTTTTTTTACCTGCGTGACTTTACCGAAACAACCTAAGAGTATGAATCCTTGCAGTCACGAAAGCTTCAAATCTAGAATTACCACAGGTTAGTGCTGTACTAGTAACGAATTGGCCACGTTCTGTTCACGTAACAAACCCCGTTACTAATTGGCTGTGTCGGGTGTTGGCGTGTTTAACGACACATTGACACATTTACGCGATCCAAACCCAGAAAAGCCTCCATTATTATGGATGACATTGGCCGCGAAAGCCTACGTGTCAAACCAAATAGTTGAAGAGTTGATCTTCCCATAGGAAGCAAAGTACTGAAGTCAATGAATATACAAACAGCACGGGGGTGATGCGTGTACACCGGGGCTCCCTTGCAGCCGTGGCAGAGCAGACGTCGGCGCCCGGGGGAGCCCAGGAGCCGCTGAACGCGGCTTGGAGCGCGGAGACGGAGGAGATGGCCCCCGCAGACGCCAGCGACCGTGAGGAACTCATATCCGCTAGCGTGGGGCGGCACGGTCAGCTGGATAGGGTTTGCACCAAACTAAGCAATTTTTTCTTATTTTACCAGGGAAGGTGCCACTGAGCTGGCATGTAGATCTTTTTTTTCAGAAGCAACCTGGCCTATCACCAATGATTGCTCAACATGACTGGGACATTTATAGCAGCCAAATAATTCTAAACGTCTTCTTGGTTCTTTCGGTAAAGTCACGTAGAAGGGAAATAATAAAATTAAAAAAATTTCACGTCATAAAATAATTCTCACGACGTTTCGGCCACAACGCAAGCAGCCGTCCTCCTTCCCTTCTACGTGACTTTACCGAAAGAACCAAGAAGATGAACCCCTGCAGTCACGAAAGCTTTAAATCGAAATTTAATTCTAAACGCTTGACGTTGATTCTAAATCTGAAGGTAAAACACCGGAGGATCCGGATACAAATGCACGCAACCGCGGGGAGAGTGAACACGCAAACTCCAAATATACAGCAGCGGGTGTCAGGGTCGGGATCGAACCCACGACCTCACGCATACCAGGCGACGTAGTTAACATCTCCCAGCCACCGTGGCGTCGAGGGCAGTTCCATGAGTTTGAACGGTGCTTGGAATCGCCCAACGCTGTCTATGCACCGCGCCGCCCCGTTGCATTGTGCGACGATGCTGCTGCTGCCGCCGCTGCTGCTGCACCCACAGTCACCGCCAGGCCCCCCGTGTACCAGGCCCCCCGTGTACCAGGCCCCCCGTGTACCAGGCCCCCTGTATACCAGGTGAGGCAGTAAATGTCTCGCCACCACGGCGCCTCTAAAGGCTTGTTGATGTCGATGATGGACCAAGTGCATCGTACCGCGTAGAGAAGCAACACGCCGTGACGCCGCGATGCTCTGTGTGACGTGGCCCACGCTGTCGCCACTGTCACGACCGCAGTCGCCGCCAGGCCCGCCGAGAGGCCGCCGGACCCGCCGGCAGGCCGCGCCGGCAGGGGGAGGCCCGGGCGGGCCTACCGCAAGCGGCGGACGGCCCGCGAGCGCAGCACCACCTGCGAGGAGTGCGGCAAGGAGTTCTCCAACGTGTCCAACCTCAACAAGCACCGCAAGTCCCACGCGCGCCGCCGCGCCGCGCCGCCCGTCCGCTCCGGAGACGGCGACGGTGAGGACGGACCTGGCAGCGGTGGCGCACGCGCGCCCCCGTCGTGAGTCCGGCGTGATTTGAAGGCCGGGGTGCGGGGGGTGGGGGTGGGTGGGGGGGTGTACGGATCGCGCGGAGATTCATAGGTACGTTGAATTGCTTTCGCACCGTACGGAGCCAATCTCCGATGAGACGTGGGCTCCGTACGGTGCAAAAGAAGTTCAACATACATACACGGAGACCCACAGACACTCAGATCCATAGAGACCTACAGAGACCCACAGAGACCCACAGAGACCCACAGACACCCAGACCCACAGAGACCCATAGATTAGCACGGTTGGCTACGCACGGTGCGATAGAAGTTCAACATACAGACACACAGAGACCCACATACACCCAGACTCATAGAAACACCCATAGGAACACACAGAGACCCACAGACACCCAGACTCATAGAGACACCCATAGGGACACACAGAGACCCACAGACACCCAGACTCATAGAGACACCCATAGGGACACACAGAGACCCACAGACACCCAGACTCATAGAGACACCCATAGGGACACACAGAGACCCACAGACACCCAGACTCATAGAGACACCCATAGGGACACACAGAGACCCACAGACACCCAGACTCATAGAGACACCCATAGGGACACACAGAGACCCACAGACACCCAGACTCATAGAGACACCCATAGGGACACACAGAGACCCACAGACACCCAGACCCATAGAGACACCCATAGGGACACACAGAGACCCACAGACACCCAGACCCATAGAGACACCCATCGGAACACAGAGACCCACAGACACCCAGAGTCATAGAGACACCCTTAGGGACACACAGAGACCCACAGACACCCAGACCCATAGAGACACCCATAGAGAAACACAAAGACCCACAGACACCCAAACTCATAGAGACACCCACAGAGACCCACAGATCAGCACGGTTAGCTACGTACGGTGCGATAGAAGTTCCCACGTGCATACAAATGCATGCTTTGTGCCTGATTCAAACTTGAGGGCACGTCAAGGCAGGAAACTTCGGTGACAACCTCAGGGTCATTTCCCCTTTTGAACGGGACTCGATGATGGATTCGACACACAGCTAAGTCCCCGATCGGCATCGACGGACGCCTTTTTGAAAAATCCTCATGGTGAAGTTAAATCGTGTTTGTTAGACCAACGGGGGGCGGTGCGTTCGAAGCGCAATTTTATCATTATACGGTGCCAAAGGAGTTCAGCATATACGTACATTTGGTAAGGGGGAACGGCGGGGTAACTCTCTACTTTCCCATTGACTGTGGGGGTCATTTCGGCCGAACTTTGCTGCGTTGTTAAAAACCGGCTTCCTTGCAGCCGTGGCAGAGCAGACGCCGGCGGACGGGGAGCTGCTGGACGTCACTTGGGGCGCGGAGACGGAGGAGCTGGCGCCCGCGGACGCCAGCGACCGTAAGGAACTCATCCCCGCTAGCGTGGGGCGGCGCGGTCCAACCATATGGGGTTTGCACCAGAGGTCGCAAACGGGTTTTGATTCCTTACCCGTACCCGGCCGCACCAGGGTCGCAAATGGGTACCCGTACCCGGCCAGGTACGGGTACCCGTTCCCTACCCGTACCCGTACCCTACCCGAAATGAGTGACAAACGGTTACTCACCAGTGACTCACGGCCTACCCGTACCCGGCCGCACCAGGGTCGCAAACGGGTACCCGGCAAGGGTACGGGTAGCCGGGTATCGGGTAGGGGTACGGGTATCGGGTACCCGGTTGCAACCTCTGGTTTGCACAAAACTAAACGATTGTTTTACTTGACCAGATAAGGCCCCGCTGAGCTGATTTGTAGTTCTTTTTCAGAAGCGACGCTGGCTTAAGCTAATTGATGGCTCAACAAAGTGGCTTATGTGGAAATGTATAGCAGCAGCAGCAGGCAAACACTCTAAAGGTGTGGCGATGTTGATTCTAAATTTGGAGGGGGGGGAAAAAAAACGGAAGACCCGGAGACAAATCCACGCGATCACGGGGAGAGAGATGTGCAAACTCCAAATATACAGCAGCAGCAGCAGGCGTCAGAGTCGGGATCAAAGCCACGAAACACACGACCCGTGTACCAGGCGAGGGAGTTAACATCTCGCCACCACGGCGCCCCTAAAGGCTTGTTGATGTCGATGATGATGGATGGACCAAGTGCATCGTACCACGAGGGGGTGCGGGATCGCGTAGAAAAGCAACACGCCGCGTCGCTCTGTGTGACGTGGCCCAGTTCCATGAATTTGAACGGTGCTTGGAATCGCCCAAAGCTGTCTATCCACTGCGGCACCCCGTTGCATTGTGTGACGATGCTGCTGCACCCACAGTCACCGCCAGGCCCCCGTGTACCAGGCGAGGCAGTAAACGTCTCGCCACCACGGCGCCCGTAAAGGCTTGTTGATGTCGATGATGATGATGGATGATGGATGGACCAAGTGCATCGTACCGCGTAGAGAAGCGACACGCCGCGACGCTCTGTGTGACGCGGCCCACGCTGTCGCCGCTGTCACGACCGCAGTCGCCGCCAGGCCCGCCGAGAGGCCGCCGGACCCGCCGGCAGGCCGCGCCGGCAGGGGGAGGCCCGGGCGGGCCTACCGCAGGCGGCGGACGGCCCGAAGCACCACCTGCGAGGAGTGCGGCAAGGAGTTCTCCAACGTGTCCAACCTCAACAAGCACCGCAAGTCGCACGCGCGCCGCCGCGCCGCACTGCCCGTCCGCTATGGAGACGGCGACAACGGCCACGACAACCACAACGATCGCGACAACCGCGACGATCCTGACGATCGCGACGCCTGTGAACGTGACGGTGAGGACCGAAGCCCCCTCCTCCTCCCCCCCCCCTCTTTTTTAAATCATTTATATTGAGTTCACTTGCTTGCTTGCTTGCGCTCTTACGACCGTGCAAATCTTTCGGTCGTTTTTTTAACCCACTTCCCGTTATCCAATCGAGCTGACGTTTTGCACACAGACTCGTTGTGCGTGACAATTAATTTTCGTGAAAAAAAATAAAATTTCCTAAATTTTCCACTTTTTAGGAAAAAAAAAATGTCATATTTCATTTAAAATACCAATGTGATAAAAATGAAACTCTTACTCAAGAAAAACAGAAATGAATAATAAAATAAAACCGATGCCACGCATATAAAGGATTTATAGTGAAAAACTTTGTTTTTACGGGTTAAGTTTTCTCCCTTGCCGCCGATGGGCGGTGACCCCCCCCCCCCCCCCCCCTAGGCAGGAGCGCGAGACTCTAGACGGCTTCGCTCACTCGGGATCGAAGGCGCGGAAGCCACTCCGCCACGACCAACTAAAACTAAAAAATATATATATAAACTCTTCTTGGTTCATCTTCTTGGTTATTTCAGTAAAGTCACGTAGAAGGGAAGTGACTTTACCGAAAGAACGAAGAAGATGAATCCCTGCATTCACGAAAGCTTTAAATCGAAATCTTCTTGGTTCTTTCGGTAAAGTCATGTAGAAGGGAAATAATAAAATAATAAAAATACAACATAATAAAATACAATTCTCACGACGTTTCGGCCACAACACAAGCAGCCGTCCTCAGGTGAAGACAGAGCTGTCTGAAAGACAGCGCTCAAATGAACACTGCTAAGCTTGGCAGCGTATTTTAAGCTGGGTGGGAGGGGAAGAGCGCCTTCACAAAGGCGTTTACATATCAACAGAAGAATGTAGCATTGAATAAGCTGCGTTAATGTGAGAGAATTAGCAGGATGTTCAAGTCAGAAATGATCATGTAACTGGGAGATTAGCATGATGTTAATGTGAGAAATTAGCATGTAACTGGTCACGGAAGTGGCTATGTTAAAGTCAGAGTTTTCATATCAACAGAGGCATTTAGTATATTCACACTAAAGAACTGTAACCATCCACTATCATACAATAAACCGATGTTAAAGAACTAAATATAAACTACATCAATATAATCAATGTACTCAATATATTCTCCAATAAGCTGAGCTATTAACATTAAGTAACTGGGTATACAGCTTCTTTTAAGTCGGGATTGCCCCTACGACCTCCGAATTTCGTTCGGTTTCCGGGGCAAAAAATGTTTTTAAATAGCGTTCGAAACACCGATTTGTTTGAGTTATCGTGCGTTCGATCTCCGAGGTTCTGCTGTACTCTGAACATGTGAGATGTATTGCAGCCAGACGAACTGAATAGTCTAAACGCGTGACGTCGATTCTAAATGTGGAGGGGAAAAACTGGAGGACCCGGAGAAAAACCACGGGGAGAGAGACACACAGACTCCAAATATAGAGCAGGCGTCAGGGTCGGGCTCAAACCCACGACCTCCTGCACACCAGGCGAGGTAGTCAACATCTCCTAGTCACCGTGATGATGATGATGAGAGAGAGACGCAGACTCCAAATAGACAGCAGCAGGCATCGTCAGGGTCGGGATCGAACCCACAACCATCCTGCACACCAGGCGAGGTAGTCAACATCTCCTAGCCACCGTGATGATGATGAGAGAGAGAGACGCAAACTCCAAATAGACAGCAGCAGGCATTGTCAGGGTCAGGATCGAACCCACAACCATCCTGCACACCAGGCGAAGTAGTTAACATCTCCTAGCCACCGTGATGATGATGATGAGAGAGAGACACGCAAACTCCAAATAGACAGCAGCAGGCATCGTCAGGGTCGGGATCAAACCCACAGCCATCCTGCACACCATGCGAGGTAGTTAACATCTCCTAGCCGAACCCCACTCCCTTGCGTGTGATCCCGGCTCCCTTGCAGCCGTGGCAGAGCAGACGTCGGCGCCCGGGGTAGCCGTGAGCCCCGAGGGCGCCCAGGAGCCGCAGGGCGAGGAGCTGCTGGACGCGGCTTGGAGCGCGGAGATGGAGGAGATGGTCCCCGCGGACGCCAGCGACCGTGAGGAACCCATCTCCTCTAGCGTGGGGCGGCACGGTCAGCTGGATAGGGTTTGCACTAAACTAAGCAATTTTTAAATCCTTTATATTAAGTTCGCTTGCTTGCTTGCGCGCTTACGACCGTGCAAATCTTTCGGTCGTTTTTTAACCCACTTCCCGTGATCCAATCGAGCGGACATTTTGCACACAGACTCGTTGTGCGTGACAATTTATTTTCGTGAAAATTTTTTTCCAAAATTTTCCACTTTTTAGGAAAAAAAAAAATTCATATTTAATTTAAAATACCAATGTGATAAAAATGAAACTCTTACTCAAGAAAAACAGAAATGAATAATAAAATAAAACCGATGCCACGCATATAAAGGATTTATAGTGAAAAACTTTGTTTTTAGGGGTTATTTTTTTCTTGTTGTACCAGGGAAGGCGCCACTGAGCTGCCATGTAGATCTTCAGAAGCAACCTGGCCTATCACCAATGATCGCTCAACATCACTTGGACATTTATAGCAGCCAAATAATTCTAAACGCTTCACGTTGATTGTAAATCTAGCGTGGGGCGGCGCGCCCAACAGGATGGGGTTTTTTTGGGGGGAGCGCTTTTGGTGAATTCGTACATTACGGACGCTTTGCAGATCCACAGTAGAGGCTTCGTTGGGTTCGTTCGCGTAAATGTCAGTGTGTCGTTCAACCCGCCTCCACCGCCCGACGCGGCCAAATGGGTAAGGGGTTTGTCACGTAAACAGAACGTGGCCGTTTCGTTACTAGTACAGCGCTAACCGGTTGTGCGTTGGAGAGTAAACCCACAGCAATGGTTACAGTTCGAGTAGCCGTGACGTTTCGCCGGCAATTACAACAACCAGCATCATCAGGCGGGCAGCCAGAGTCTTCCAGGTGTGGCTAAACATTCGTACAATTAATCGTGAAGTGGATTTTTTTTACTTTTACTTGGGTACAGATTGGCATATACCTGGGCGCTGCTGCGGTGTTCATGGTTCGCACGCCGGAGTGGCGATGCAGAGGTTTGATCTCCCGGCGTGGCAGTCTTCCCGCAGCTGCCTCTCTATTTACGAACCGAGGGGGGTTTGTTGAGCGAACGGGCAATAGAAGCTCAGGAAGATCTTAAGTGTTTTGGCCGTCGATGCTGTATACACTACACTGTACACTCCACTATACACTACACTACTATATACTACACTATACACTACACTATACACTACACTGTACACTACACTATACACTACACTACTATATACTACACTATACACTACACTATACACTACACTACTATACACTACACTATACACTACACTATACACTACACTATACACTACACTACAGTACTATACACTACACTATACACTACACTATACACTACACTATACACTACACTATACACTACACAATACAATACACTACACTACACTATACACTACACTATACACTACACTACTATACACTACGATACACTACACTATACACTACACTATACACTTTGAGGCTGAACCCATGGCTCCCGTATACCAGGCGAGGCAGTTAACATCTCGCCACCGCGGCACCCCGTGATGTTAACACTTTTCTGCCGCCGCTGTGCCCGCAGTCACCGCCAGGCCCGCGGAGAGGCCGCCGGACCTGCCGGGGGTGGGGGCCTATTTCGTCGGAGAGCGTCCCAAGCGTGCCTACCGCAAGCGTCGGACGCGCGAGCGCAGCACCACGTGCGACGAGTGCGGCAAGGGCTTCTCCAACGTCTCCAACCTCAACAAGCACCGCAAGTCGCACGCCGGCGAGCGGCCGCACGCCTGCGCGGACTGCGGCAAGCGCTTCATGAGCCGCTCGGACCTGCGCAAGCACGAGGACACGCACACGGGCGCCCGCTCCAACGCTTGCGCGGACTGCGGAGCCACCTTCTCGAACCGCTCGAACCTGTGGAAGCACGAGCGCACGCACGCCGGCGCCCTGACCCACGCCTGCGCCCACTGCGGCAAGTCGTTCCTGTGGACGTCGCAGCTGCGCCAGCACCTCATGACTCACACGGGGGAGCGGCCGCACGTCTGCCCCGACTGCGGCCGACGCTTCGTGCAGCCGTGCAACCTGCGGGAGCACGCCAAGACGCACGTCGCCGCCGCCGCCGGCGCCACCACCGCCGCCGCCAGCGACACCGTCGAGGGGGACGGGGAGAACGCTGCAAGCGGCGGCGCCCACAGGCGTCTGCCCCACGCTTGCCCCGAGTGCGGCCGCCACTTCGCGACGGCGTCGGCGCTCGAGGCGCACCTGCGGGCGCACGAGGTCGCGGCCACGGCCGCCACCGCCGCCGCGACGACGGTGCACGCTTGCGCCGAGTGCGGCAAGGTGTTCGCCGACGCCAAGGCGGTGCGCCGGCACCGGCTGACGCACTCGGGCGAGCGGCCGTACGCGTGCGGGGAGTGCGGCCGCACGTTCCCGCGCACCTGCAGCCTTCGCAAGCACCGGCGTACGCACGCCGGGCAGCGATCGCACGGTTGCCGCGAGTGCCGCCGAAAGTTCCCGAACGTCGCGGCGCTGCGGAAGCACCAGAAGACGGTGCACCGGGCGAGCGGAGGGACGGCGGCGGCGGCGGCGCGGGGGGGAGCGCTGGGGTGTCAGGAATGCGCCGAAGGCTTTGCGGACATCGAGGACTTGCGCCGGCACGAGATGACGCACACGCACGCTCGCGCACGGCCCCACGTGTGTCAGGAGTGCGGCCGAAGCTTCTCACTGCTGGCTAGCTACAAGAAGCACTGCCACTCGCACGACACTGCCAAGTCTTAGAAATCTTCTTGGTTCTTTTGGTAGAGTCACGTAGAAGGGAAATAATAGAATAAAAAAAATAAAACATAATAAAATAATTCTCAGGTGAGAATTATTTCTCAGGTGAGAAATATTTTATTGTGTGTTTTTTTTAATTTTATTAATAAAAATTATTTTATGTTTCATTTTTATTATTTTATTAATACAAATTATTTTATTATGTTTTATTTTTATTATTTTATTAATAAAAATAAAACATAATAAAATAATTCTCAGGTGAGAATTATTTTATTATGTTTTATTTTTGTTATTTTATTATTTCCCTTCTACATGACTTTACTGAAAGAACCAAGAAGATGAATCCCTGCAGTCACGAAAGCTTTAAATCGAAATTTAAGTCTTAGAAACTCGCGTTCATCCACAATGCAGGTTTTGTTGGGTTAGATCGTGTAAATATATAAATGTGTCGCTAAGGTTTGTCACGTAAACAGAACGTGGCCAATTCGTTACTGGAACAGCACGAACTGGTTGTGTGTTGGAGAGCAAAGCCACGACCTCAACAATCTGAGTACGACGTTTCGCCAGTAATTGCAACCGGCATCAGCAGGCAACAGCCAGATGACTAATTGGCTGTGCCGGATGGTGGCGGGTTTAGCGTCACATTTATATACGCGATCTAACCCAAAAAAGCTACATTGTGGATATTGGCCGTGAAAGCCTACGTGTTAAACTCTCTCTCGTCTATCTCGGCTACTCCGCCGATTTCTCCGGCATCCGCTGGCGGCGCCGCCGCCGCCGGATCCGAGCCCCGGTGGGTGCCGATGGCCGCGTCCGACAGAGGTCGCAAACGGGTTTTGATTCCTTACCCGTACCCGGCCGCACCAGGGTCGCAAATGGGTACCCGTTCCCTACCCGTACCCTACCCGAAATGAGTGACAAACGGTTACTCACCAGTAACTCACGGCCTACCCATACCCGGCCGCACCAGGGTCACAAACGGGTACCCGTACCCGGCCGGGTAGCCGGGTGTCGGGTAGGGTACGGGTATCGGGTACCCGGTTGCGACCTCTGGCGTCCGAACACCGAGCCGGGGACGCCGAGACCGCTGGATTCGAAGCCGGGTGCCGGCTGGGTGTATTTCAGAGGATTCGCAACGGCACCCCTAGGACCGTAGATCTGTCGCAGAGGTTTAGAGTCTGGTGTCAAGTCCTGTGGTTGGGAGGATTTTGAAACTAAAAGCTCAACTATTTTTATTTTACGAGGTAAGGCCCAATGAGTAGCTGTGTTTCAGAAGTGACTTGGTCATCGCAAGTGCAAGCTCAACGAAGTGGCTGATCATCATCATCATCGTCGTCGTCGTGTGGAAATGTATAGCGGCAGCCAAATACTTAAAAGGCGTGGTGACGTTGATTCTAAACGTGGAGGGGAAAACCCTGGAGGACCCGGAGAAAAATCCACACGACCACGGGGAGAGAAACACCGCAAACTCCAAATATACAGCAGCAGGCGTCAGGATCAGGATCGAACCCACGACCTCCTGTTTACCAGGCGAGGTAGTTAACATCTCCTAGCCACCGTAATTGTCCATTTCATCGACACATGAGCCAGGACCTCGAAGCTCACAGGTTCAATCCCGGGGTCCGTGTTCGTGTCAGATTTAATGAGTCGGAACCTTTTACAGAGAACACACGGGTTTCAAGTCGTGGATCCGTCGACAAAAAAAACGATTTCAAACCCTTCTTTTGGAAAACGACGTGAAAGATTCCTCAAAGGACGGACGAGAGAAGAGTAAAAAAAAAACGCGCGAAATGTGATTTGTAAGAGGGCACAAGACGCGACTGCGATCATTCGTTTGTCTCCTCCCACAATACTCTTAGTTCTTTCGGTAAAGTCACGTAGGTAAAAAATTTAATTAAAATAATAAAAATCACGACGTTTCGGAGGCAACGCAAGTCTCCGTCATCAGGTGGGACCGTCACAGCCAGATTTGCTGCATCAAGTGAGGCAGGGATTCAAGATGCAAGTTCTTAAATACAAGTTAAGGGGGAGGAGAGGGGGGGGGGCTTATCAGAATGTGGTAGCCAATGAATGGAACGTATCGGGAGGGGCGGGGCTAAAAGAGAGCACGGGGTGCACGTGTACGTGGACATGCCTGTGCAAAAGCACCTGTTGATGCACATGATAGAAAAGAACGAAAATGCCCATGTTTATACCAGTGTTGGCTGACAATAAAGAGAATACTGTTAAACGCTGGGGATGTTAACACAATGCCCCGCGCGTCACGTGACGTTGCCGTCACCACACTGCACGCGTAGAACGAACGCACGCGGACTCGTTTTCTAAAAGTGTAAAACGCCGTTGACCAGGGTTATACTTTCCCCGACGGCAGCGAGAGACGTCCGTACGGAAAGTCCCTCCGTTTACGTCGGGGATGCGTCCCTGAGAAAACCGCGACGTTCGGCGAAACGGCGGCCAGTCGAAACCAAGTTTTTATGTTTACCGTTCGCTTAACGGCGTCTATTTAGGATGCGTTCCTGCGGGGTCGTCTGCTGGTGAAAATTTGCAGGGGACGATGAAGTGATCAACAACGACAAAAAGAGAAGAACAGATACCCGAAAAGATGTTGCATGTAAGAGGCCATTGTTTGGAGTGACTTGGCATGGAACTTTACAGCGTGGTGCTGTACAGTGCACAGTATGGCGCTGTACAGTGCACAGTATGGCGCTGTACAGTGCACAGTATGGCGCTGTTGTGCAGCGTGGCATTGTACAGTGCACAGTATGGCGCTGTACAGTGCACAATATGGCGATGTACAGTGCACGGTGTGGCGATGTACAGTGGACAGTGACTCGATGTTGGGCATGGCGATGTCGCGCAGTGTACAGTGTGGCGATGCTGTACAGTGTGCCGCGTGACAATGTGCGTTGCACAGTACGACGATGTTGTACAGTGTGCCGTCAGTCTACAGTGTGGCCATGTTGTAAACAACCGAGGGCTTTAGCGCCCGCTAGGGGGGTTGTGGGCGTCGTTACACTGCCCACACTTCTCTTTCTGTTGTTCAAAAGCAACGTCGTAGGCAAGTCGATGCATTTTTTTGTTGTTTTACAAATCGAATTACGTTCCCCAATTCGTCGCCGGCATCAACGTCATCGTCAGCATCATCATCAACATCATCGTCAGCGTCGTCGTCGGCGTTGACGCTGACGACGTCCCAGCAAAACTGCGTCGGCTTCGTACCGGTTTCAACCTCGTTAGGAAACCGTTTAACGTCGCTCTCCCGCTTTGCGTCGTTTTGCCGGAACGTTGCCACCTCCACCGCTTGCCGTCATTCCAGCGAAACGATGTCAACGTCGTGGTCGTTGTCGTCCCAGCGAAACAACGCAAAGCGGGAACGCGACGTAAATGGGAGGACTTCTTGCTGCAGTACCGGTTTCAACCTCTTTGCGTATTGTGGTGGGGGGGGCGGACATGTTTTACAACTGCCCAACCGAGACAAGAAACCTATTTGACACGAGTCACAATTGCGCATCACCCTTAATGCCCTCTAGGAATCATCTTTGGCCTGGATCTGTCTCTGGTTTTAAGTGGTTTGGGCTCAAGCCCTGGGCGTGAGTGTTTTACAAAAGGTACTGCGTCAAGAGCAGAGATTCGCCCGTGATTATTTATTGTTAAGCCATGTCACTATTGTACAGCAGGGTTTCTGGCTTTAGCCCAGCCACACTGTGGGTCAAACAAAAGCCTATTTGTATTTATACATTTAAGTTTGCATCGTCAGGCGCTGTATGAGATGCCTGCTGAAATGACATTAAAAAGTTACTGCGGGTGCCTGGCGTTGGATTATGAGGCTCTTTCCGAAATCAAGGCACTGGTCTGCTGCGATACGGAATGTTGGCGAGTCTTCGCTTCGAGATAACTTGGTTAACGTCACAATCGAGACTTGAATGGGTTCTCATCGATACACTGATTGTCATTATTTGTAGGATAATACGTTGGGTATCCTGTTGAGATGTGAGCTCCGGGTCGGCCGACAGTATCCGAGCCGCATCCAAGGTTTTCCCCTGTAGCCGGATCATGTTCCCGTGTCTGGTCAAAGGTTGTTGTTGTCGTTGCTGCTGCGCAAGATGAAGTTGCGAGCTCGATATCGGGTGAGAGATGGAGACTGTTTTAATTTTATTTTTCGACGAGATGAGATTTCTTTCGGGTCAAAACCCTCATTGAGAAAATGCAAGGAATTCGGTGAGGGGAAGTTCGAGAATGTACCGTGCGGGAATAGGATCACCAACCCCCCGCGAATAGGATCAATGATGAATAGGATCAACGTCCTGGTCTATTTAAGACCGGAAGTCGGTGGATTGCTTCACTATTCTGGCATTTCGCCCGATGATGCTGGTTGTAGTTACCAGCGAAACGTCGCACTACTCAAATGGTAAATGTTGTGGATTTACTCTCCAACACACCGGTGGGCTCAAGTAGTAAACTACACTATACACTACACTATACACTACACACTACAATATACACTACACTATACACTACACTATATTACACTACACTACACACTACACTACACTATATTGCACTGTACACTACACTGTACACTACACTATATTACACTATACACTACACTATATTACACTACACTATACACTGCACACTACACTGTATTGCACTGTACACTACACTATACATTACACCATGCACTACACTATGCACTACACTATACAATGCACACTACACTACAATATACACTACACTAAACACTACACTATACACTACACACTACACTATACTGGTAACTAATTAGCGGTTTGTTGTTTACGTGACAAACCCCTTACTAATTGGCTGTGCCGGGTGGTGGAGGGTTACGACGCAACATTTTCTACGTACGCGATCAAACCCAACACGCCTCGATTATGAACTGAGGTGCAGAGTTGAGTGAATGCTTTGGGGAGTGGTGGAGGTGGTGGAGGTTGTCGGCTTTTGTACCGCACAGCGCACGTCACCCAGGGGGCCAATGTTTGTGCATCACTCGAGCGTCTTGAGAACGGCTCCTCCATCCGTCCGTGCGTCGCGTTGACTCTGCGGGCGGGAGAGGTGGGAGATACAAAGGCAGCATGGTCCTCGTCTCGAGGGACTTGGTCTTTTGTAAACTTTATTCAGACGTTCAAAATAATAAAACAATAAGTCGACCACAAACACCGAAATAGGCATTGAGTTTACATTGAGACCTCATTTACCGGTAGCTAAATATAGTAATAGGGTTTTACCCTTTTATCTGGTACAAAAACTGACACCTTTATACAAGGGATCACGTTTGCAATAACCACAACACAAGCAGTCAAAATGCAAACACAAAGAAACAACTCTTATATTGATAAATGATATGCACTGTCCTTTAAGTTGATTGGTCAACACCCGAGACAGCTTTTCTTAGAGCCTAGTCTCCATTGGTGTTGGACCAGATGACGCCAAGCGTACAACTCAAAAACAGCGCACTATCAGAGTATTGTGGTTACTGCAAACATGATCCCTTGTATAAAGGTGTCAGTTTTTGTACCAGATAAAAGGGTTAAAACCTATTACTAGGCATTGAGTCTCCAGCGTTTCTTCCGAGGGGAAAATACTCAACATTGATAGTGGCCGATTACTCTAAATGCGTGATGTTGAATCTCATCTGGACGTTTTCTTCTACCAGGTAAGGCTTCACTGAGCGGCTGTGTAGCTAATTCTGTCAGAAGCGACCCTGGCAATCACAAATGACAACTCAACCAAGTGTCCGATCATCATCACGTGGACATTTATCGTGGCCAAATACTCTAAATGGGTGATGTTGAATCTAAGATCAACTATTTTTTATTCTTTTCTCCCCGTGGTCGCGTGGATTTTTTTTTTACCAAGGCCCTAACTGAGCTCTTCTTCATGAGCGACATGGCTGTCATAAATGACAACGAAGTGGGCTTATCATGATCATGTGCAAATTTATAGCAGGAGCTAAAAACTCTAAAAGCGTGGTGACGTTGAGTCTAAATGTGGAGGGGAAAACCGGAGGACTCGGAGAAAAATCCACGCGACCATGTGGAGAAAATGCAAGCTACAAAAATCCACGACCTCCTGCATCCCAGGCGAGGTAGTCAACATCTAGCCACCGTGATGATGATGAGAGAGACGCAGACTCCAAATATACAGCAACAGGCATCGTCAAGGTCGGGATAGAACCCACGACCTCCTGCACACCAGGCGAGGTAGTTAACATCTAGCCACGATGATGATGATGAGAGGCGCAGACTCCAAATCTACAGCAGCAGGCATCGTCAGGGTCGGAATAGAACCCACGACCTCCTGTAGACCAGGCGAGGTAGTCAACATCTCCTAGCCACCGTGATGATGAGAGAGAGAGACGCAGACTCCAAATCTACAGCAACAGGCATCGTCATGGTCGGGATAGAACCCACGACCTCCTGTATACCAGGCGAGGTAGTCAACATCTCCTAGCCACCGTGATGATAAGAGAGACTCCAAATCTACAGCAGCAGGCGTCGTCATGGTCGGGATGGAACCCACGACCTCCTGCACACCAGACGAGGTAGTTAACATCTCCTAGCCACCGCGGCGCCCCAGATGCTGGAGAGAGGAGATAAGACGACAAAAAGCCTGGCACACAAGGACCGGTGGTATAGGTCAAGGGCTCGGCTATAGGAGGTCGTGGGTTCGATCCCGACCCTGACGATGCCTGCTGCTGTAGATTTGGAGTCTGCGTCTCTCTCTCATCATCATCACGGTGGCTAGGAGATGTTGACTACCTCGCCTGGTACACAGGAGGTCGTTGGTTCGATCCCGACCCTGACGACTCCTGCTGCTGTAGATTTGGAGTTTGTGTCTGCAGGGAAGTGAGACCCCGCATGTGAAAGCTTCTGAAAAAAGTTGGCACGAAAAAACCGAACGTGATTTGACCCCGCATCTCGTCGCTCCACCCCCCCCGTGGCTCAAGTGCCGCGTTGTGACCCGCATCTCGTCGCTCCCACCCCCTCCTCCTGTGGCTCAAGTGCCGCGTTGTGACCCGCATCTCGTCGCTCACAACCCCGCCTCCTGTGGTTCAAGTGCCGCGTTGTAACTCCGCATCTTGTCGCCTCCCCCCCCCCCCCCCGTGGCTCAAGTGCCGCGTTGTGACCCCGCATCTTGTCGTCTCGCTGGGTGGTCGTGGGGGCCGACTCAGCTCGGCCGCCTCATCATCTTCAACATCAACATCTTCAACAACATTTTCAACAACAACAACAACAGCTTCAACAACAACATCTTCAACATCATTAACATCATCATCTTGAACAACATTTTCTTCAACATCAAAAACATTAACATTTTCTTCAACATCAAAAACATCAACATTTTCTTCAACATCAACAACATCAACATTTTCTTCAACAACAACATCTTCAACATCATCTTCTTCTTAGACCCTTCAGCGTCAACAGCATCGTTCGCATCGTCGGCATCGTTCAAGACTTCAACAGCATCGTTCGCATCTTCATCGTGAACACCACCAACACCATCATCAACACCACCACCATCACCATAAACAACACCACCACCATAAACAACACCACCACCATAAACAACACCACCAACACCATAAACACCACCACCATCAACACCATCAACACCATCATCAACATCATCACCACCATCACCACCACCATCAACACCACCACCACTATCATCGCCACCACCACCACCAACAACATCACCACCATCAACTCCACCACCACTATCATCGCCACCACCACCAACAACATCACCACCATCAACTCCACCATTATCAACACCACCATCAACACCACCACCATCAACACCACCACCATCAACACCACCAACACCACCATCAACACCACCATCATCAACACCACCATCAACACCACCACCACTATCATCACCACCATCACCACTAACACCATCACCACCACCATCATCACCACTAACACCATCACCACCACCATCATCACCACCACCATCAACACCACCATCAACACCACCACCAACACCATCATCACCACCACCATCAACACCACCATCAACACCATCATCACCACCACCATCGTTAGCGTCTTCGTCCTCGCCGACGTCTTCATCGAGACATCGTCAGCTGGGAGAGGAGGAGGAGGAGGAGGGAGAGGAGACCACAAACCTCGCCTTCCATGGAGGTGCTGAGCTCTCCGTACACACGGCACGATCGTTGTTGTTGTGTTGTTGTTGTGTTGTTGTGTTGTCGTTGTTGTGGCTGTCATTATTAACGTCTGGTGGTGTTATATTGTTGTGATCATCAACGTCTGATGGTGTTGTATTGTTATCATCATCATCAACGTCTGATGGTGTTGTATTGTTATTATCATCATCAACGTCTGATGGTGTTGTATTGTTATCATCATCATCATCATCAACGTCTGATGGTGTTGTATTGTTATCATCATCATCATCGTCTGATGGTGTTGTATTGTTATCATCATCATCGTCTGATGGTGTTGTATTGTTATCATCATCATCATCGTCTGATGGTGTTGTATTGTTATCATCATCAACGTCTGATGGTGGTGTTATGTTGTTGTTATCATCACTAACGTCTGGTGTTGTTGTGGTGTTGTTGTTGTTGTGCTGACACCGCTGGTGAGACGAGGCCGTGAAGACGCCTGCTGCTGCTGCTGCTGTAGCTCTGGTGTAAGACAATCAGCGTCAGAGACAACGCCAGTGTCATCATTATCATCTTCATTATCATCTTTATCATCATCAATATCATTATCACTATTATCATCATTATCATCAGAGCCATGTTTGCATGTTTTGCAGCAAGTACTCTGCGTGGTGACTGCAGTACTTGATGTCTGCAGTCATTACTTGGGCGATTGTCTCCTCCAGAAATCGTCTAAATAATCAGCCGCGCGTACGACCAAATCCCTCGCACCGTCTTCCTTCATTGGCGAGCGTACAACATGAATGTATCCATAACTCGCGGGCAGTACCCGGCGTTGCCAGGGCGAAAAAAACACACACATCGACTTACACACACACACACACATTGACTTACACACAGACATCAACCCACACACATAAACACATCGACCTACACGCACACACATCGACCTACACGCACACACATGGACTCACACACACATCGACTTACACACACACATTGACTTACGCACACAGACATCGACCCACACACACAAACACATCGACTTACACGCACACACATGGACTCACACACACACATTGACTTACACACACACACACATCGACTTACACACACAGACATAGACTCACGCACATGGACCTACACGCACACATGGACTTACACACACATTAACTAACACACACACATCGACTTACACACACACACATCGACTTACACACACACACATCGACTTACACACACACATGGACTTACACACACACACACATGGACTTACACACACACACACACATGGACTTACACATACACACACATCGACTTACACACACAAATTTGAACTTTTCTATTTACTAACTCAGTTTTTAAAGATTAGTTTTCTATGTATGCAAACAATTGTGAATGCACCTTTGAGGATCGGCGCACTGAAGGTCATACTTCACTTGTATGATAACGCCTTGGTCTTGTATTGAATGCTACGAGTCATAACTAATTGGTTGATCTTCTTGGTTCTTTCGGTAAAGTCACGTAGAAGGGAAGTAATAAAATAATAAAAATAAAACATGATAAAATAATTCTCACGACGTTTCGGCCACAACGCAAGCAGCCGTCCTCAGACTCTGTCTACTTGACAGACCTGTTCTCCACCTGAGGATGGCTGCTTGCGTTGTGGCCGAAACGTCGTGAGAATTATTTTATTATGTTTTATTTTTATTATTTTATTACTTCCCTTCTACGTGACTTTACCGAAAGAACCAAGAAGATGAATCCCTGCAGTCACGAAAGCTTTAAATCGAAATTTAATTGGTTGATCGTAAAAAAAAGACGTAAGTCTTTATTACTGTTTGGGCCGCATACACAGACAGACAGACAATGACATTTATAGGTTAGAGAATATATCCATAACACAGGTCTCGAAAGCCTATGTGTTAAACCCTTAATTAATTGTATCTCTTAAATGTGGACGTTTAGATGTGTATATATATTTTTTTTTTTGACGGGGTAAAACTGCAATCAAGTTACACCGTTAAATATATGACACGGCTCTCGGAGATTTTACGAACGATGGCAAGGTGGCTGGACCGGGGCAATACCTCGGTGGAAATGATTTACAGAGCTGGACGAATTTCGATTGCAGAAGGCGCGATTGCGAGCCGTCAAATGCAACATCTCGACACACGGACTGCCCGGGTGAAATCGATATCCGCACGCAAACGGAACGCGAATCGCGAGCGACGTGACGGTCCCACGGAGTCACGCTGACCAAAAATGACATTGAGAGAGCGGCAAAGGGGGGAGGGCGTCGCGAGTGACGACGCCTGCTGCTGTAGATTTGGTGTCTCGCTACCTCGCCGTGTGATCGCGTGGATTTCTCTCCGGGCCCTCCGGTTTTTCACTCCGCATTTGGAATCGACGTCGCCGCGCTTGTGGAGTGTTTGGCCGCTGCTATAAATTTCCACTCGACGACGACGATGACGACGATAAGCCGCTTGGCCGAGCTGCCGTTTGTGACGGCCAGGGTCGCTTCTAAAAAAATATCTACGTAGCAGCTCTCACGCCTGTTGAAACGAAAGGAACTAGTCGGTTAGTTTACCGTTCAGCAGCTTGGCGTTTGTGGGGCCTCGTGTTGCGCGATCAGTCAGGTGGGCGGCGTGCAAAGCTCAGCGGAGGCGCGACGGCGATGGATCCCGAGCCTTAGGGGAGCCCACTCCCCCCCCCTACACCACCCCCGCCCTACCGGCGAACGCTCGTGAATGGACGATGCCCGGCCGCGGTCGACCGACCGCGCCGAGGACGTCGGGAGCGGCCCGCGGGCGGATTTGGGCAACGGCGGCGACTCTCCGGCGCGGCCTCGGGGTATGGCGGAGCTCGGAGCGGCCCATCGCGTAGTGGCGACGGCGGAGGAGGAGAGGTCCCGTCGCCCGCCTGGCTCGGAGGGCCGAGTGATCGGCGACCCCCGACGCCGCGGTTCCGTCGACGACGAGGACGACGGGGCGAGTCGTGAGTCTCGCGAGGAGGAACGGGGAGGAGGAGGAGCGGAGGAGGCTGGCGGTGATGCCAGCATCGGCGGCGCCGCTGCGGGGCAGCGTCAGAGCCGGGCCGACTCGTCGCACGCTCGGGCGGCGGGGAACTCCGGCGGCGTGGCAAGGCCGCCTGCGGCCGCGGTCAACCCTCGCGCGGAGGAGGAGGGCGACGACGACGATGACGAGGCCCCCTCGCGACACGGGGGGCCGAGCGTCGAGACGGGCGGCGGGCCCTCGGCGGCGAACGCGGCGGCCTCCTCCTCCGCCGTCGGGAACGGGGGAGGAGGCCGCTGGGTGGCAGGGGCCGCGAGTCCGACGGCCCGGCCCGCCCCCCAAGCCGAGGGCGCCACCCGCGGCGACGCGGAGAGTCGCGAGGCGGCCGAGGTCGATTGTTCCTGGGGCGGTGGCGGTTGCGGTTATGGCGGCGGCGGCGGCGACGACTCTTCCGCTGAAAGAGGGCGGCCCGGGAGGGACTCGGGTCGCGAGGTGAAGGGAGACCGCGGCGCCGAAAGGGACTTGCCCCGGACTGCCGTCGACCTCGCCGGCGCCGCCGACTGCCCCGGGGCCGCGGGCCGCGATGAGGCCGCAGTCGACGGGAAGGCCGCAGCCGCCGTCGATGGACCGGCGGGAGAGGCCGCCATGGAGGGCGACACTGCACGGGGTGGTGGCGGGCGGCCGAGTGCAGAGCCGGAGACGCCCTTGGGTAGTTCCTCCTCCACCTCCGCCTCCACCACCTCCTCCGCCTCCACCGCCATCTTCAAACGCAAGTCGGCACCGATGGAGGGGCTCTCCGGCCTCGCCAAGCGCTCCAGAGTCGCGGATTGGTGGAAGCCGGCATTGGGTGAGTCCTGATCTATTTTCGGAAAGGATTTTTTTTGTTTTGGGTTAGATTCGTGTAAATGTGAACTGATTGGACATTGTTACTGATTGGACATTGAACCTGTTTAGACATTGCACCTGTTTAGACATTCCTGATTGAACATTGAACCTGATTTAACATTGAACCTGATTGGACATTGCACCTCAGTGGGCCGCACTAAAGGCCACCAGGGTGAGGCCACTAGTGGCCCACGGAGGGCCTGGCGATGATAGAGCACCCCGCTTTAGGTCACTCCGCAACACCACCCTGTCCCCTCCTAAGGAGAAGCCGGCAAACCCACGGGGGCACCGACCCACGGCGGCAGCGGTAACCCCACCCGAAGTGGCGGGGCGCCATCTCCAGCAGCCGGCGGCGGCGGCGGCACCGTCGGCGGGGCCGGGCACCGCCAGGGAGAGCCGGATGCGAGAGACGCGACGGAGGGGAGCGGGGAGCCGCGGCGTCTCCGCGAGCCGGGCGCCGTCAATGCCTCGGGGCGCCAGCCCCACCCCACGCGGGAGGATGATGATGACGACGATGATGACGACGATGATGACGATGATGACGATGACGACGAAGATGAGCGGCGCGATGGGAAAATCGGAGGAAGACGGAAAGCCGGTGGTGGTGGGGGTGGTGGTGGGGGTGGGGGTGGTGGTGGGGGTGGGGGTGTTGGGGGTGGTGGTGGTGTTGGGGGTGGTGGTGGTGGTGGTGGTGGTAGTGGGGGTGGGGGTGGCCTCTGGGTGGGGGGCTCCCGCGTGACGCTGCAGTGGCTGCCCCATTTGCAAGAGGCCCAATGGGTGGACGGCGCTGGGGTGGACGGCGCTGGGGTGGACGGCGCTGGGGTGGACGGCGCTGGGGTGGACGGCGCTGGGGTGGACGGCGCTGGGGTGGACGGCGCTGGGGTGGACGGCGCTGGGGTGGAGCCTGGGGCTGCTCGTGACGGTGAGGAGCTGACCGCTCTCTGTGGAATCGTTTTGTTCCACGGAGACCCACAGAGACCCACAGACACCCAGACCCACGGAGACCCACAAATGAGCAGGGTTGGCTACGTACGGTGCAAACGAAGTTCAACATGACACACATATTCACAATCAAGGTTTTTGGGTCAGATCGCGTTATTTATAAATGTGTCGTAACCCTCCACTACCCGACAAGGCCAAACAGTAAAAAAATGTGTCACTTTTTCAAAGGACAAAATAATGAATAACAATTGAATGACTACCAATCTATATAATTACAATACCCTCTGCCTCGAATCACTGCACCAGATTGAATTTAATTAAATGATGACGTCACCCTGCTACTGCTGCTCTAATTAAGACCGGAAGCAACAGGAGAGCTTCACCATTCTTGCCCGGTAAAGCTGATTGTTGTTATCAGCGAAACGTCGAACTACTCAAATTAAAAAATTCTGTTGATTCTCTCTTTAGCACACCGGTGGGCTAAAGAAGTGAATCATTTGGTCCTTTGAAAAAGTGACACTTTTTTTACTGTTTGGCCGTGTCGGGTGGTGGAGGTTTACGACACATTTATAAATAACGCGATCTGACCCAAAAACCTTGATTATGAATAATATTGGTCGCGAAAGCCTCCCACGTGTTAAAATCACACACATACACCCAGACCCACAGAGACCCACATACACAGAGACCCACGGAGACCCACAGATCAGCACGGTTGGCTACGTACGGTGCAAACGAAGTTCAACATACACACACAGAGAGCCACAGACACCCAGACCCACAGAGACCCACAGACACCCAGACCCACAGAGACCCACAGACACCCAGACCCATAGAGACCCACAGAGACCCACAGACACCCAGACCCACAGAGACCCACAGACACCCAGACCCACAGAGACCCACAGACACCCAGACCCACAGAGACCCACAGAGACCCACAGACATCCAGACCCATGAAGACCCACAGAGACCCACAGATCAGCACGGTTGGCTACGTACGGCGGTGCGAACGAAGTTCTACGCGCGCAGTGCCTAGATCTTGCTCCTAAACACCGCTCCGCACGCTGCCTGTGATGCAGAACCTATCACTGCCATGTTGTCACCGCCATCGTCGTCGTCGTCGTTGTTGTCACAGCCGCAGCTCGCTTCCGGCCGCTGGGAATCAAGACGGAAAACGGCGACGACGAAATGGACGGCACCCGCGGGGTTTGCCGCGGCAACTCCGCCGGCAGCACCGGCGGCACCGGCGCCGGTGAGTGTCTCTCCCCCCCCCACTTCACCCCCCCCACCTCCCCCCACGACGACTCCGACGCCGTCGTTCCATTGACGTCGTCCGGTTTTTAATAGAGTCGGCGTCGGCGTCGCACGGGTCGCGCACGTGAAAATCGATCCGCCCGCGCCTGTGTCAGGGCGTCTGTGTGTGCCACAGTGTGCCAGCCTTCGTGGATGCTCGCTAACAGCACTTGCCACGGCAGCGTTTGCTGGCTATACGGGGGATCTTTGTCTTGGTCTTGATGTGGGGAGCGGCGGTGCGGCGGTTAGCGCTACGAACCCGGCGACCCGAATTCGATTCCCGCTCACGGCCAACGCCGGTGACGATTATCTGTACCGGTCCTTGGACCTCCCCTAGGTCGACTCAGCCTCAAACAAGTACCTGGTGCGATGTGTGAAAACATCGCCATTGGGGGAGACAAAGGTGGCCGGGCGTGGTGCTTTGACACCACCATACGTAGGCAATCACGATAATCTGTGGATCTCTGTGGGTGTCTCTATGGGTATGGGTGTCTGTGGGTCTCTGTGTGGGTCTGGGTGTCTGTGGGTCTCTGGGTGTCTCTATGGGTCTGGGTGTCTGTGGGTCTCTGTGTGGGTCTGGGTGTCTGTGGGTCTCTGTGGGTGTCTCTGGGTATGGGTGTCTGTGGGTCTCTGTGGGTGTCTCTATGGGTGTCTGTGTGTCTCTACGTGTGTGTACGTTGAACTACTTTGACACCACCAGTACGTAGGCAATCGCGCTAATCTGCGGGTCTCTGCGGGTGTCTGTCTTGTGGTCTGTGGGTCTCTGTGTACAAATATTGAACTTTTTATGCACCGTACGTAGCCGACCTCGCTAATCGGAGCTGCGTCAATCCCCAGCGGCGATCGTGGAGGAGGAGGAGGAGGAGGATGCCGCTGGGCTCGTCATCGTCACCACCTCTTCCACCACCTCCACCACCTCCTCCACTGTCGTCACCATTGTCGACGTCAAGGAGGAACGGCGTGAGGATGAAGATGAGGAGGCGCCACTCGCCGGGGCCGCCATGAAGCAGGAGGACGACGACGACACCGGTGAGGACTGGGAGATCGCGTTTTTAATTACATCCGCGTGATTATTTTTCTTATTTTTGTTAATTATTATTTTATATAATTTTTTATTCTTGCTGTACTATTGAAGTATTAATGCCAATGACATTTTTTTTGCTAATATGCATTTTTTATGTATTGTAATATTTTTTTTTTTACATGTATATATATTGCAACAATATATTTCGATTTAAAGCTTTCGTGACTGCAGGGATTCATCTTCTTGGTTCTTTCGGTAAAGTCACGTAGAAGGGAAATAATAAAATAATAAAAATAAAACATAATAAAATAATTCTCACGATGTTTCGGCCACAACGCAAGCAGCCGTCCTCAGGTGAAGAACAGGTTTGTCGGGAAGACAGCGTCTTCATTCAGATGCTGTCTTCCCGACAGACATGTTCTTCGAAACGTCGTGACCTCCTGCACACCAGGCGAGGTAGTTAACATCTCATATCCACCGTGATGACGATGAGAGACGCAGACTCCAAATATACAGCAGCAGGCATCGTCAGGGTCGGGATGGAACCCACGACCTCCTGCTCACCAGGCAAGGTAGTCAACATCTCCTAGCCACCATGATGATGAGAGACGCAGACTCCAAATATACAGCAGCAGGTATCGTCAGAGTTGGGATGGAACCCATGACCTCCTGCATACCAGGCGAGGTAGTTAACATCTCCTAGCCACCGTGATGATGATGAGAGACGCAGACTCCAAATATACAGCAGCAGGCATCGTCAGGGTCGGGATGGAACCCACGACCTGCACACCAGGCGAGGTAGTTAACATCTCCTAGCCACCGTGATGACGATGAGAGAGAGACGCAGACTCCAAATATACAGCAGCAGACATCGTCAGAGTCGGGATGGAACCCACGACCTCCTGCATACCAGGCGAGGTAGTCAACATCTAGCCACCATGATGATGGGAGACGCAGACTCCAAATATACAGCAGCAGGCATTGTCAGGGTCGGGATGGAACCCACGACCTCCTGCACACCAGGCGAGGTAGTCAACATCTCCTAGCTACCAGTGGCCGCTTGTCCATCTTCCACCTGTTGGCCATCCAAGTCCATCAGAGCTACTGACACCGATGCCAATCGCACTGTCGCATTCAGATCTGTCGCGTCGCGATTCCCGTTTGCTGTTCATCAAACAAGAACCCGTGGTTGAGGAGGAGGAAGAGGAGGTGCGAGACTCCGACAGTGGGAGGGGGTCACAGCTGGAAGTCACCTCCGGTGAAGGTAAATAAAGTGACGTCACTTCCATCGCATCTAGCGATAGAAATGCCCCGTTAAGAAACAGTTAAGTACGTACGTACGCACGTAGGACTTCCCGCACCGTGACGCAGCCAACCGTTCCACAGGCCCGGGGAGAGAGCCGTCTGAGCACGCCGTTTGCTCAGCGGGGCGCCGAGACTGCGACGGGGAGGAGGGTGAAAACTTGCCAATGTTCATGGAGGTGGAGGTGTGGCTGGATTACCCAGATGAAGGTGAGGATGAGTGTGTGGGTAGCGGGAGTGTAGCGGTTAGCGCGCTGCATTACGAACTTGGCCCGGGTTCGATTCCCGCTCACGGCCAACACCGGTGACGATTATCTGAACCGGTCCTGCGCCTCCCCTAGGTCGACTCAGCCTTAAATGAGTACCTGGTGCGGTGTATAAACAACCGCCACTTGGGAGGCAAAGGCGGCCGGGCGTGGTGTTGGCCACCCACTCCCTCGTGTGCCGTGCCGGCCTTTATAGGTGCTGCTCGCTAACAGCACTTGCCCCTACAGTCTGCGCAAGCTATATGGGGGATCTTTGTTTTTGTTTGTTGAACTTCCTTGGCACCGTACGTAGCCAACCAATCGGAGGTGCGGGGGGGAAGGACGACAAACTAAACACACGAAAAGCAGTAGTCCGGTAACCCTGCGTTTCCCGTCAAATCACGTTAACGCTTGTGATAACGCGCTTTCAATCGCAAGCATACGCACACACGCCTCCTTGCCACCGACATATCCCGAGCACAGCGCAGTGCCCTGTGGGTTTCCGTCCGTGGCCAAAATTGGAACCGGTTACTTTCCCCACCTCCCTCTCTGCCCGCACCCCACTCCAGAGTGCCTAGCAGTCGACGCGCGGGCGGCGGTGCCCGACGCTCCCAACGATGGCACGGAGAGCGGCGACGACGGCGAAGCGGAGCCGTCGGGCCGCACAGACGACCGTCGCCACGCCGGGGTGGGCCAGGACGGGCCGCTCGCCGCCGCCGGGGCCGGCTTGCGGGCGCGCGGACGCGTGGGCGCGGGAAGGGGGGAAGGATCCGCCGCGGCCGGCAGGCTGCCCGGGGGACGCGACACGGGCGATGGGCGGCACACCGAGACTTTCCCGGACGACGCGGGAATGGGGCGGCGCCGAGAAACTTTACCGGCGACCCTCAGCGAGGCGCCGAGTCCCCCTGAAGCGGCCGAGCCGCGCCGCTCCGAGCGTGCAGAGGGCTCGTCCGGCGGCGGCGGCCGGGAGCTGTGGGGGCTCTTGGAGAAACGCGCGGCCGCGGTGCGGGGCCTCCCGGGAGCGCCGGAGCCGCGATCCTCACCCTCCGCGGCGGCGACGACG
The DNA here is from genome assembly GCF_964198595.1 of Lampetra fluviatilis. Taxonomy (NCBI): domain Eukaryota; kingdom Metazoa; phylum Chordata; class Hyperoartia; order Petromyzontiformes; family Petromyzontidae; genus Lampetra; species Lampetra fluviatilis. The sequence goes on from NC_136329.1 coordinate 8,583,341, forward strand.
ACGACGCCGGAACCGCGGGCGAAGCGCCTCGGGTGCGACACTTGCCGCAAGATGTTCGTGAACAACGCGGGCCTGCAGATGCACCGCAAGATGCACGCGCGCGACCGGCGGAAGCGGCGAGCCGGCCCCGTGGGGCCGGGCGGCGGGCCGCGCGCTCCGACGGCGGCCGGGCGCCGGGGGGAGGTGGCAGTCGGCGACCGGGGGGAGGGGGGGGGGGCGGCCGACGGGGGCGCCCTCCGCGTCGACCGTCGGGGCCCGCGTCGCGCGGGATTGGCGGTACGAGTGCGGCGCATGCGGCAAGGCGTTCGCGAGCGAGAGGGGCTTTCGGATCCACCGTAAGAGGCACACGCGGCTGGCGCAGATGCACGACGCCCGGCTCAAGAGGTGGCCGCGGCCTCGGCCGGGCGCGGGGGAGACGGCGCTCGCGTGGGGAGCGGGAGAGGAGCGAGGCCCCGGGGAGCCTTCGGCAGGGGCGCGAGGTCGGCAGCGGGCGTCCGACGGTCTCCCGGACGGCCCGCGGCCCGACGCGCGGGACGGGACGGGGACGGGCCAGAGCGGCCGCTGGGTTTTCGACCGCGCGGGCCCGCCGGCGTTTCGGACCAACCGCCGGTGGAAGGCGCCGGGTCGGCAAGTCCGGCGACCCCCCGTCGCGCCCCACGCGGACGGGCAGCGCATCTGCAAGGAGTGCGGGGAGGAGCTCGGCGATGACGAGAGCCTGCGGGCGCACCGCTGCGAGCAGCCGAGCGACGAGGGCGGCTCGGGTCGGCCCAACGAGGCGCGTCCGGGCGCGCGGGAGAGCCGGCGGGGGCAGGAGGAGGAGGAGCAGGGGGCCAGGTACACGTGCGATCGGTGCGGCGCGGAGTGCGTGAACGGGCGAGGGCTCAGCATCCATTACAGCAAGCACCTGAGGGAGGAGGCGTGGAGCTACCGCTTGGCGCACTCGCTGCCGAGCCCCCTGCTGAACCTGCGGCCCGTGGGCGACTTGGATCTCTGGAACGGCCGGCACGGGTGCGAGGATTGCGGGAAGAGCTGCTCCAACAAAGCGGGCCTGCAGTCGCATCGCAAAACGCACGCCAGGAAGGCCGTGGAGAGCGGGGGTGGGGCGGACTGTGGGGCGGAGACGAGCCGGCGAGAACGCGCGGAAGCGCCGGTTGCCGGCGAGAGTCCCGGGGAGGATGGGGATCGCGAGCCCGAAGGCCGGGGCGACGGGCCTGGCGCCGGTCGCGCGGCGGACGTGCGTCGCTACGGAGGCGAGGAGGAGAACCCGCGGGGTGTCCGGCGGGACTGCGACGAGTCCGGCAAGGAGTCCAAGCCGAGCCGCGCACCGAACGTGCGGCGGTTCCGGTGCGAGGAGTGCGGCAGAGGGTTCAACGGGCGTCACGGGCTGCAAGTCCACCGTTACAAACACGCCAGGGAGGCGCAAAGTCAGCTCGGTGAGGAGCCGGTGTCCGGCCGCGCGCAGACCCCCCCGAAGGCCGAGTTACGGGAGAACCACCGGGGGAGCCAGTGCAGGTGTGACGAGTGCGGCAAGGAGTTCGATTCGAGCCGCGCGCTCAACGTGCACCGCTTCAAGCACACGAGGGATTCGGAGAGGCGGCTCGCCCCGGAGCCGACGGCGAGCCACCAAGGCGCGCCGCAGGCACGGGAGGGGAGCCAGTACGAGTGCGACGAGTGCGGGAAGGATTTTGACACCATTCACGGGCTGCACGTGCATCTTAGCAAACACTCGAGAGAGGCGCAGAGCCAGCTGCCGCAGGACACGGCGGCCGCTGTCGCCACGGGCGGCGGAGGCGGCAGCGGTGGCCTCCCGAACGTGCAGGCGAACCCAGCGAAGGGCCAGTACGGGTGCGGAGAGTGCGGCCACGAATTCGACACCGAAAAAGGCCGCCAGGTGCATCGTCACAAACACTTCACGGGGGCGGAGGGTCGGCCCGTCGCGGAACCGACGGCGAAATGCCTCAAAGGCACGCCGCAGCCCGAGCTGCAGAGCGGCCATCGGGGGGGGCAGCACGCGTGCGAAGAGTGCGGCAAGGGGTTCGGCTCGAGCCACGCCAAGAACATCCACCGCTTCAAGCACAAGCGGGAGGCGCAGAGCCAGCTCGCTGATAAACCTCCGTCGAACCGCCTCGATGCTTCGCCGCAGCCCGAACCTCGAGAGGACGTTGGGAAGACGTTGCACGCGTGCGAAGAGTGCGGCAAGGGGTTCGGCTCGAGCCACGCCAAGAACATCCACCGCTTCAAGCATAAGCGGGAGGCGCAGAGCCAGAACGCTGAACAAGCGCAATCAAGCCACCTCGACGCTTCGCGGCGCGAACCACGAGGGAACGTCGAGAGGATCCAGTTCCGGTGCGAGGAGTGCGGCAGAGGGTTTGACGGGCGTCACGGGCTGCAAGTTCACCGTTACAAACACGCCAGGGAGGCGCAAGGTAACCCCGGTGAGGAGCCGGTGTCCGGCTGCGCACAGACCCCCCCGAAGGCCGAGTTACGGGAGAACTACCCGGCGAGCCAATGCAGGTGTGAAGAGTGCGGCAAGGAGTTCGAGTCGAGCCGCGCGCTCAACGTGCACCGCTTCAAGCACACGAGGGATTCGGAGAGGCGGCTCGTTCAGGAACCCACGGTGGGTTGCCCAAAAAGCTCGCCGCGTGAGTCGCAGCAAGAGCGCCCGGAGACTAGCCTGCATCGCTGCGAAGAGTGCGGCAAGGGGTTTGCCACCAGTCACGCCAAGAACATCCACCGCTTCAAGCACAAGCGGGAGGCGCAGAGCCAGCTGGCCGAGCAGCCGTCGGCAAATCACCGGGACGTTCCGCGGCTCCAACCGCGAGAAGGGGACTTGGATGAGAAGACGCTGCACGAGTGCGAAGAGTGCGGCAAGGGATTTGCCACCAGCCGCGCGAGGAATATCCACCGCTTCAAGCACACGAGGGATTCGCAGAAGCAGCTCGTACAGGAACCAACGGCGGATTACCGAAACGTACCACAGCCCGAATCGCAAGAGCGTCCGGAGACGGGCCAGTTCAGGTGTGAGGAGTGCGGCAAGGGGTTTGCCACCAGTCACGCGAAGAACGTCCACCGCTTTATGCACAGGCGGGAGGCGGAGAGCCAGCTTGCTGAACGGCTGTCGTCTAATCACTCGGAAATCTCGCAACCTAAAGCACTGGAGAATCTGCAGGAGGAGAGCCGGCACAGATGCGACGAGTGTGGAAAGGAATTTGATGGCGTTCGGGACCTGCAGGTGCATCGTTACAGTCATGCAAAAGAGGCGCAGAAGCGGGTTGCTGACGGGCAGATTTCGAATCGTCCAGGCAGCTCGTCACGGCCTGACACGCAGCAGAGTTGGCACGAAAGCCAACACGTTTGCAAAGAGTGCGGCGAGGAGTTTGACTTCGTACGAGACCTGCAAGTACACATTTATAAGCATGCAAGGGAGAGGCAGATCCTACTTAATGAGAGGCCAATCTCAAAACACGTCGAAAGGGCAGTGTCTGAAGTTCAACAAAGCTCAGGGAAGACCCAGTACAACCGTGAGGAGCATGGGGAAGAGCTTAACACCAATCGTGGGCCGAGTACACATTTTACCAAACGCATGGGAGAGGCGGAGTATCAACCTCCCCAGAATCCAGCATTTGTTACCATTGACGGCGCTCCGTCTAAAGCGGCAAAGAGCTCGCTGCATGGGCAGCAGGAGGGCCTGCACCGGTGCGAAGAGTGCGGCAAGGGGTTTGCCACCAGTCACGCCAAGAACATCCACCGCTTCAAGCACAAGCGGGAAGCTCAGAGCCAGCTAGCCGAGCAGCCGCCGGCAAATCACCGGGACGTTCCACGGCTCCAACCGCGAGCAGGGGACTTGGATGAGAAGACGCTGCACGAGTGCGAAGAGTGCGGCAAGGGATTTGCCACCAGCCGCGCGATGAATATCCACCGCTTCATGCACACGAGGGATTCGCAGAAGCAGCTCGTACAGGAACCGACGGCAAACTACCAAAACGTGCCACAGCACGAATCGCAAGAGCGTCCGGAGCTGAGCCAGTACAGGTGTGAGGAGTGCGGCAAGGGGTTCAACTCGAGTCGTGGGCTGCAGGTACATCGTTTCAAGCACACGAGAGAGGGAGAGGGCCAACTCGTTCAGCAACCGATATTTATTCACCTCGAGAGCTCCTCAGAACCTGAAGAGCAGAGCAGCGAGCAGGGAAGCCAGTACGTGGAGTACGCACAGGAACTTAACATGATTCAAGGTCCGGGAGTGCATTTGTATAAGCAGGAAAGGGAGGCATATCACAAGCTTGGCGAAAGGCCGATTTCGAAGGGTTCAAAAAGGTCACCGTCTGATGTGCAAGAAACCGCTGAGACGAGCCTACACCACTGCGAAGAGTGCGGCAAGGGGTTTGCCACCAGTCACGCCAAGAACATCCACCGCTTCAAGCACAAGCGGGAGGCTCAGAACCAGCTGGCCGAGCAGCCGCCGGCAAATCACCGGGACGTTCCACGGCTCCAACCGCGAGAAGGGGACTTGGATGAGAAGACGCTGCACGAGTGCGAAGAGTGTGGCAAGGGATTTGCCACCAGCCGTGCGATGAATATCCACCGCTTCAAGCACACGAGGGATTCGCAGAAGCAGCTCGTACAGGAACCGACGGCGAACTACCAAAACGTACCACAACCCGAATCTCAAGAACGTCCGGAGCTGAGCCAGTACAGGTGTGAAAAGTGTGGCAAAGGGTTCAACTCGAGTCGTGGGTTGCAGGTACATCGTTTCAAGCACACGAGAGAGGGAGAGGGTCAACTCGTTCAGCAACCGATATTTATTCACCTCGAGAGCTCCTCAGAACCTGAAGAGCAGAAGAGCGAGCGGGGAAGCCAGTACGTGGAGTACGCACAGGAATTTGTTAATATTCAAAGCCAATATAAGCATGAGAGGGAGGCATATCGCAACCTTAGCGAGAAGCCGATTTCGAAGGACTCGCAAAGATCGCTGTCGGAAGTGCAACAAATTCCTGAGAAGCGCCTGTACCGGTGTGAAGAGTGCGGGAAGGAATTTGGTACCAGGAAAGGCCATGAAGTGCATCGTTTGAAACACACCAAAGATGCACAGGGCCATCGTGTTGAGTTGCCAATTTCAAGTCGCCCAGAACCTTCGCCATCCAAAGCGCAAAAGAACCCAGAACAGAACCGGCACCAGTGCGGAGAGTGTGGGAAAGAGTTCGGCACCTTTCGTGGGCTCAGTATACATTTTAGTAGTCACAGTATGGAGGCACAGAACCGCCTTCCACAGAAGCAAGCGGCCGCTGGCGCAGAAGACTCGCTGCCCCTTGCGCAGAAGAGCCTGGAGAAGATCCAGCACGGATGCGAAGAGTGTGGGAAGGCGTTTGACAGCTACAGGGGCCTTCAAGTGCATTACTTTAAGCACATCAGAGAAGCGGAGGACCAGCTCAACGAGGAGTCGATGTCAAAACGCCACAAGGCCGCCACGCAACCCGAAGTAATGGAGGTCGTCGATCAGGAGAGCCAGCACAGGTGCGAAGAGTGCGGGAAGGAATTCGGCAACTATCTGGGCTTGCAAATACATCGAAGCAAGCATGCGAAAGAGGTGCAGAGGCATCTCCATCAGCGGACGCTCGCCGAACACTTTGAAAGCTGGCAGGCGAATGCGCAAGACGACGCACGGATGGGCGACCGCAAAGAGTGCGGGAAGGAATTTGACACCGTTCGAGACCTGCAGGTGCATCGTTACAACCACGCACATGGCCCCATCACGCAGCATCGCTTGCAGAGCGGTGCACCGCTCGGCTTGCACGCCGCCAACCCGGTGGCGATGCTGTACGCGTGCAAAAAGTGCGGCATCGTGTTTCCGAATGAGCAAGGCCTGCAGTTGCACCAGAAGAAGCACGTGGCAGACGCGGAGGCAGCGAGCGGCCACCGAACGGGGGATTGAGAAGATTTTGGGGGAAGTCCAGAGGCTGGCATGTGGTGGTAGAGTGTTATCTGAGACACACCCTTTGAGGTGGAGGAAATGGTTGGCTGCGCGCAGGCAAAGGTTGGAGAATAGGGGGTCGGCGTGTTCCAGTGAAATGTAATGAAGCTTTTCACTGAATGCTCATCCGGAATCGGTGTTCGTTTAAGTGACCGTGCACTAAGCGATGGCATTCTTGGTTTGCTTATAACCTTAGTAGCTTCGTCTTTGTTCGTCATCACAGCCTCAAAGCATTTACTGTAATTGTTCCCAATTAGAATATTTAGTAAGCATTTGGGGAAACTAGCTGTAAAGACATGCGACGAGACGCGTTTCCCGTCAAGTGCCCAGCGGTATGTAATAACGACTAGCTGTGGGAGCGGTCTCTTGCGAAGAGGTGGTGGGCACTTTTTGTCACCATCGCCAACAAAAATGGCCACCGTAGCACATTGCCTGGCTATGGGACCATCCTCAAGGCCTTGTTTGCAAAAGAACTAGAGGCACACTTTGGGACAAGACTTGGAAGCAAACTTGTGTCTGGTAAGCACTTCAAACGGACGGGGTTTTGGAGCCTTTTGGAAGCCTGCATGCCCAGTGGAAGGAGAGTGAGAATGATGCAGTTAGTTTTCTAGGCCTTGTGCAAGCCCAGCGGTGATGTGTGGGTCACTGTTTGAATCTTAACAGAAAATTCTCCGTCGAGAGCCACTTGACAGGAGAGAGGTCATTTTGGTTGTGGGCACTTACAAGCTCGCGACTTTGCTGCGTTGCCGGCAACGATTTGCATCGCGGCCGCGCGCGCTACGGTTCGGTGACCTGTGCAAGATAACCGCGGTGTGGCAAAGCATGAGCCGGTACGACACAAAGAATGAGACGTCACCGCATCTCGGTACACTCCCGTAGCAGGGTTGGCGCGGACGACCTTTGCGTGCCCGACGTCGGCGTTCAGGGCAGGCAAAGAAGTTCCACGTACAAAAGAGTTCCAGCCAGGCTTACACCGACATCCTGGATTTGGGCTCAGTCTACCGTGAACATGGGGTTGGGATCAACTGGCGATCGCCTCGCAGGCTGCAGCAGCAGCCGGCGGCGGGAGTGGGCCACAGATTGATTTGGCGAGAAAACAGGAACCAAAGTGACGTCAAACTCTTAGGCAGCTCTGAGTGCCCTCCCTGTCGAAGGCCAGATCCTTTTCAGCAAAGGGACCCCACCCAGAGCGCCTCAACAGGGGTCGACTATGCCAGGAGAGCAGAGCCACCTCGGCACTTTCTGCTCGTTTCGCACCCCTGGACGCTAGAGCCAGCAGCATTGTGTGCAGCAGGTTAAATCTACCGTTAGACTGCCCTACCACTGGCACTTTGCCAGAGGCAAGGTCAAGCCAAAGTGGCCCCAGCGGCAGCCCCGACGCAGCCGCTCCCGTCTCCTACGTGCGCAGGAGTGGGCACGTACGACAACGTAGGACGTGCATGCGCGCCGTCGTGGGGGCGGTGTTGCCGGTTGGACTTCCGGGAGCTACACCTCGCTTCAGCGGATATCGACCGTCACCTCCAAGCAGAGGACCCGGAACTTACCAAAGCCTCTCAGGCGGGAGGATTCGTGGCTGTTACCAGTTGGACTTCCAGGAACTACAGCTCGCTTCAGCGGATATCGACAGTCGCCTCCAAGCGGAGGATTCGGAGCTCACCAAGGCCTCAAGCGTGAGGATTCGTGGCTGTTACCGGTTGGACTTCCGGGAGCTACACCTCGCTTCAGCGGATATCGACCGTCACCTCCAAGCGGAGGACCCGGAGCTCACCAAGGCCTCTCAGGCGGGAGGATTCGTTGCTGTTACCAGTTAGACTTCCGGGAGCTACACCTCGCTTCGGCGGATATCGACAGTCGCCTCCAAGCGGAGGATCCGGAGCTCACCAAGGCCTCTCAGGCGGGAGGATTCGTTGCTGTTATTGGTTGGACTTCCGGGAGCTACACCTCGCTTCAGCGGATATCGACCGTCGCCTCCAAGCGGAGGACCCGGAGCTTGCCCAGGCTTCTTAAGCAGGAGGATTTGCGGCCGTTCGACATTCAGGCCATGCATTTGGTAGCGGTTTATCAACAATAAGGCCGAGGGGTTTAACTCCAGAACTTTCATGGGAAGAAGAAACACATGGCAGGGCTTTTCAGGGCAATATTAAATCTGAGAAAGCTCAACGTTTTCCTCAAGAAGGAACGTTTCATAACGGAGTCGTTGCGTGCCCATCAGGAACGCGCAACAAAGATGATGCTGGATGACGTCGGCGGGTCTACAGTGTGCTTACCTCCTCGTGCCAATGAATCCTCATTGCTTTCAGTAACGTAAGGTTCTTCCACCCTGGAAGGACAACACAAATACCGAGCATTGCCTTGCAGGGCTGCATTTGGCCCCAAGGGTATTCACGTAATTCCTGGTGACCTTGGTGGCAGAATCAGGGAAAGGGGGATCCACATTTACCTCGATAACCGGTTCACCACCACGGACTCGTGGTGACCCCAGTGAAGTGTGCGTCCTACAGCCAACAGCGCCTTCACTACCTCAGTGGCGACGTCCGGACGGATCAGGGGTCTGACACGCTTGCCACGACAAGAAGGGCCTTCACCGTCAGCCAAACAGGCCTGAGCCCCGCATGACAGGCCAGTGACCTGGGCAAGAGAGACGTTTTGATTCTGCTTGAGTCAAGTGGCCTCAACTACGGAAATGGTACCCTGGGCCAGATTCCGTGATTGAGACCCGCTCATGCAGCTTCCGGCAGCCTCAGGCAGTGGGGTCAATCTAACCGAGCGGACCTGTCGGGAACCCTCATTTGGTGGACAGCAGGGGGTCAATGTTTAAGAGGTGCGGCTGTCGGTGATGTCTCCCTCGCATGAGTATACGTGCACGGTGTCCCAGTAGGTTCTGTGGCAGTGCCGCCTAGACCACGTCGCTCTGGAGAAGCCTAGATGGGCCAGCTTCGATGGTCCGTTGGGATCCCGAGACTTGTGTTGGACGTGCATTATGCTTCCGCTCTTCAAGCCCGTGGCCACAGCGTCTGGACGGCTACTGACGTCGGAGGCTGCTTTCCGAGCGGCCTTTGCCTCTGCCAAAAGGCTAGGCGAGTTACAGGCTTTATTCGCTCCGTGCCCCCCGTTGTGGATTGCCAGTCCGACAAGGTTATCCTGAGGATCTCAACCTCAGTGTCTGCCCAGGGTGGTAGGGGGGTTAACTTTTCATCCACAGCAGGAGCTACTTTTGCCAACTTAGTGTCTGACTCCTTTTGCATCGGACAGACGGGAGCGCTCTCCACGGGTCGGGCGTGGCCGAGAGCTCTAAGATTTTTACCTACAAAGGACAATGAGCGGGTGACGATCACGGCAGCGGTTGTCCGTTCTGTATGGAAAACACCGTCAAGGGTAACACGGCCACAGAGGTGCAGATTTCTGTACGGCTAAAAGAATGCATCGGGCGTTGTTACGCGTTGGCCTAGAGGTAAGAAGGCATTGGGTGTTGTTCCACTCCCCCTTCCCTGAGAGTCTGAGAGCCCATTCCACTCGGACGGTAGCATCGCGGGCTTGGGCGTCCGACCTTGCCGTTGGGTGTCACCTGCAGGCCCGGCGACTGTGGAGATGGCCGCGCCACGTTTGCAAGGCACTGCGGGACTGGGCTCCCTTATTTTGACCTCGGCGTGAGCAGGCCTCGTCCAGGGATGTGGCCTGACCCCTCCTCCTGGCAGAGGTCGCAAACGGGTTTTGATTCCTTACCCGTACCCGTATCCGGCCGCACCAGGGTCGCAAATGGGTACCCGTACCCGGCCAGGTACGGGTACCCGTTCCCTACCCGTACCCTACCCGAAATTAGTGACAAACGGTTACTCACCAGTGACTCACGGCCTACCTGTACCCGGCCGCACCAGGGTCGCAAACGGGTACCCGTACCCGGCCGGGTATGGGTAGCCGGGTATCGGGTAGGGTACGGGTATCGGGTACCCGGTTGCGACCTCTGCCTCCTGGTCGCCACCATTCTTCGCTCCTGTTGCTGGTTGTCGAGGGTAGCCAGGTGACCGGGGTCGGATGGCGGCATGGAGCAGAGAAACGAGAAAGTACGAAACCTCAACGTTGTTGGTGCAGGAGAACGTAGCCGAGGTACATTTTAGCTGGTCGAAATGTTGAGAGAGTGATCTTGTTGAGAGAACGAGGACTCGAATGCATTACGTGCCATTCTGAAGTATAAAAAAAAATAAGAGGGACTGGTTTGTCAATATTTATATACATTTGGACTATGACTTGTTATGCTGTATACTACAACAGTCATGCCGCATGCCCCGGTCAACATATATGTTTATTTACACAAAAGTATGGTTCACTGTGAAGCTGCTCGGGGTGGGGATATATGACATGTTGCAGGATACGTGACATTTGTAGAGGAAATCGCCGTCAACAAGCTGACGCATTATTTGTACGTGCAGAATGAGATCCGTTTTGTCGTGAACTGACAACAGCGGGGTGACGCCATTTACCTCATTTCTCTGATCGCTGGCATCGAGCTATGGCAGGGACGGATCCGTGAGCCTCTTGGGCATTGGAAATCTCTCTGGAGGCCGATAACTTTCTTGACACCCTAGGACGGATCCGCGTTTGTCGGCGTTCGCAGTTCGCGAACACCGACAGCTTAAGAGGTGCGGGAGAGTTGGATCAATGGAAGAGTCTCGATTCTGACAGAAAGGGGGTGGGGGGGTGTGGCTGGTCGAGACACCGACCGACGTGCAGGGCAGTGACAGAGAGGAGGAAGCGAATCCCGTGCGGCCAGAGGAGAAGCCTGCGACGTTCAAGAGGGAGAGACGAGGTGAGCTCGGCACGGCCGAGGCCACTTGACGAAGATTCTTGGAGGCCTATGAGATGACGAGAAGGTTGAACGCCGCCAGTCAGGGCTCGGACCGCGTTTTTGCAAACGGGAGGATGGTGGCTTTGCGCGAGAGGATGCCGTTTTGGTTACTGCAAGTCACCGAAATGCAGCAACGAATTCGTTCAAAGGAACGGATGAAACTGGTGGGGGGGACGATGGATGTGCTGCGAGACGCTCCGAGATTTTGTTTGTGGGTGTGCGGCTTGCGAGAGGTTGCAGGCATGGTCTGCATCCACACTGCCAGTGGGCAGTGGCTGGTTTCGCCAACTCGGTGTTTCAGGAGGAGGGTGGAGATTGGAAATTGGTGCAGATTTGAACGAAGGTGACGGACGGACTGGAAACGTGGGGAAGTGGTGAGGGTGTGGTTCAAGCTAAATGTCCTCCAGCATTTGCATGTCATCGTCATAAGTTATGGAAAGATTTGTGTTTCATGGTTGTCTCACAATGCAAATGAAAGACTTATTTTTCGTGGTTTAAACAAAACTCAAGGCCCATCGTGGCCAGAGGCACCTAGCGCTGAAGACGTAGAACGAGTAATATTTTGTTTCGAGTAACCATTAAATAGTTTGTAAATAAAGCAAACTCTCCCAGGCCGAGTTGGTGAGCTGAAGCTAAAGAACTCTATATCTTCTTTCTAAGTTTGGGGTTGGAGGGGAGGGGGGGGTGGAAATGACAGCATTTCGTTTAAAAGGTCATTGTACACTTTGAGTTATTTCAGGTGTAAGCGTAATATCGTCGGTTTTGTTTCTTGTATTGTTGCTGATTGGTTTGTTTTTATATTCTTTCAAAATGTTACCCAGTGAAATCGTAAATAAAGATTTGCTCAAGGGGAACTTGCAATAGCCAGAGCCTCATTGAATGGCCTTGCATGTTTCTGTTGACATTGCTTCTGGGGAGCCCACTAAAAGCAACTCTGCCTTTCGTAGGGTGTAATTAGAGATAATCTACAAACATTGGTGGGTGGGCATCGCCCAGATACTGAGTTTGCGGATCCCGCCATCTCCAGAACAGTAAGAAAACTAATCTTTTGAGTAGCATCTGCATTCTACGGTGCAGGGACTCCTCTACTTACGAACATTCGACTGACGAACTTTCAGAGATACGCACAAACTCCGTCCCGTATGTCCAGTTGCCTGTTTGGACTGAAAGTCGTAAGTGGCATCTACATCTACAGGAGGTTATGCTGGTAGGAACCACCTGGTTCCACCAGCCCACAGGGGATTATTGTGTCCGTCCGTCCGTCCGTCGTGCATCCAAAAATGGGAGGGGTGGGGCAGGGTGGGGCTGGGAGGGGTGGGGCTGGGTGGGGAGGGGCTGGTCACCCCGTGGTGCCCTTAGAAAACTCAACGTTTAACCTACTCACGCCGGCTTGTGCCCGCCCTCACAGTCAGGCATATTTGCAGAATACACCACGCCGCCGTTGACCCTGCAGGCCATTGACCGAGCAACCCAACGTTCCTACCAGCTCCCTCCGCAGGAATGTTACAACTCTTAAAACCATTATCCGTGTTTAGTGTACACGCCGTACAACGTGTTTGGATCGACAGGTGTTTGACTTGCGAACAAATCGACTGTCAACAGATCTCTGGAACCTAACTCATTCATAAGTCGAGGTGTCCCTGTTTTGGTGTGTAGTAGTGTAGTACTCTATGTAGTGTATAATGTAGTGTAGTAGTATATGTAGTGTATAATGTAGCGTAGTCGTATATAATAGTGTAGTAGTAACACATTCCTGCGGAGGGAGCTGGTAGGAACGTTGGGTTGCTCGGTCAATGGCCAGGGTCAACGGCGGCGTGGTGTATTCCGTAAATATGGCCGACAGGGCGGGCACAAGCCGGCGTGAGTAGGTTAAACGTTGAGTTTTATAAGGGCACCACGGGGTGACCAGCCCCTCACCACCCAGCCCCTCACCACCCAGCCCCTCACCACCCAGCCCCTCACCACCCAGCCCCTCACCACCCAGCCCCTCCCATGCACGACGGACACAATAATCCCCTGTGGGCTGGTGATACCAGGAGGTTCCTACCAGTATAAAAAACGGTGTTGTATTTGACCAGGTAGAGCCCCACCGAGCTACTGTGTGGCAGCTCTTTCTCAGAAGCGACCCCTAGCCATCACAAGCGATAGCAGCTTACCACGTGGCCTATCATCATCACCATCACGTGGACATTCGTATCAGCAGCCAAACTCTATGAAAGTGCGGTGACGTTGATTCTAAATGTGGCGGGGGAAATCCGGAGGAGCCGGCGAAAAATCCACGCGACCATGGGGAGAGAGACGCAGAATCCAAATCTACAGCAGCAGGCGTCGTCAGGGTCGGGATAGAACCCACGACCTCCTGCACACCAGGCGAGGTAGTTAACATATCCTGGTCATCGTGATGATGATGATGAGAGAGAGACGCAAACTCCAAATCTACATCAGCAGCAGGCTCTCACCTGGAGCACGAATCACCGGCCGTGGTTAATAAAGGAGATTCAATTCACAACAACAGCAGCAACCACAACAACAGCAGCAACCACAACAACAGCAGCAACCACAACAAGGACGACCCATCAGCTGACATGGGTCCATGGTGAGCCGTGGTGAAGGGGGTGGGGGTGAAGGGGGTGGGGGTGAAGGGGGTGGGGGTGAAGGGGGTGGGGGTGAAGAGGGTGGGGGTGGAGTGGGTGGGGGTGGAGGGGGTGAAGGGGGTGGGGGTGGAGGGGGTGAAGGGGGTGGGGGTGAAGGGGGTGAAGGTGGTGGGGTGAAGGGGTGGGGGTGAAGGGGGTGGGGGCTAGTGCGGCGGCAAGATGCCGTGGCAGAGGCGCGCAGCCTGCTTACTTAGAGATGCAAAGACAAAGACCCCCTCTATAGCCTTCACATACCTGTTGTGGCAAGTGCTGTTAGCGAGTAGCACCTACAAAGACAAAGATCCCCCGTGTAGCCTGTGACAGGCTGCCTATGATACCATCAGTAGGCCTGGGCTCTGGGTTGTTCTTCGTGCTTTCGGAGTCCCTGACCCTCTGCTCACGATCATTAAGGACCTTCATGATGGTGAGCGGGCCTGGCCAAAACTACGTGGCCGGTAGTCAAAGCCATTCCTTGTTCACCTTGGGGTGCGACAGGGATGTCCTCTGGCCCCCACATTATTTTACATCTATTTCGACCACGTAGTTCGTGAAGCCTTTCTATGGCTGTACCGGAGGAATTTCCATCTGGTACAGATACAATGGGAGGCTGATCAATGCCCGGGTGCGGTCGAGGGATGGCTCCCTATTGGTCAACCATGTGCTGTATTCATAATATAAAATTCATGTGCTGTATGCCGATGATCTGGCGATTGCTGCTCACTCAAGAGGAAGAGTTGGAGGCGCTGCTGCTGAACCTGGAGCGTGTCACTTAGACGTGAGGACTTACCATCAGCCCCACCAAAACGAACCACCTGCCTGGTTATTTTGTGGCATCACACTCCACCTCCACAACCTGGGAGTGGCAGCAGCAGCGTCGTCGTTGATATCAAGACGTCGGTACTCACCGTAAGAGAACCGCAGCAGCACGACCACCACTCTACGATAGCCGGGCACCAAAACACATTCCTGCGGAGGGAGCTGGTAGGAACGTTGGGTTGCTCGGTCAATGGCCTGCAGGGTCAACGGCGGCGTGGTGTATTCCGCAAATATGGCCGACTGTGAGGGCGGGCACAAGCCGGCGTGAGTAGGTTGGACGTTGAGTTTTATAAGGGCACCACGGGGTGACCAGCCCCTCCCCACCCAGCCCCACCCAGCCCCTCCCCACCCTCCCCTTCCCACCCTCTCCTCCCCACCCAGCCCCAACCTCCCCACCCAGTCCCTCCCCAACCTCCACTCCCCACCCAGCCCCACCCTCCCCACCCAGCCCCTCTCCAACCTCCCCTCTCCACCCAGCCCCACCCAGCCCCACCCTCCCCAACCAGCCCCACCCTCCCCAACCAGCCCCACCCTCCCCACCCAGCCCCTCCCCAACCTCCCCTCTCCACCCAGCCTCACCCAGCCCCACCCCTCCCATTTTTTGATGCACGACGGACGGACACAATAATCCCGTGTGGGCTGGTGTAACCAGGAGGTTCCTACCAGTAAAACCGTGCCGCATTGACGCCCTCTCTCTCTCCCGCACGGCCTTGCGGGAGAGCCTCAGTGCACTGCGTGTGTGCGCGTAGCGCCATCAGAACGGAACCGGGAGAATAACCGATGACGTAGTCGTGGACGTCATCGCAAAGGGTTCATTGTTACACACCGCTTGAGACTAGGCTCTAAAGAAAGCCGTCTCTGGTGTGGACCAATCAGTTTCAAAGCCAATGCATCATCATATACTACCGGAGCGTGTTATTTTGTTTGCATGTTCACCACAAGTGCCTTGTGTGTGTGGTTAATGCAAAGATGATTCCTCGCAAAAGGTTTCAGTTTGGCGTTTGAACATCTTAACATCACCTGTTTTATTGCCAGAACGGGTAAAACCAATTCTTATAATTACTTAACGTCCGCCGTTCAATCCGAACGGCACTCTGGCGACAGGGACACGAGCAGATATTTTTTTAGGAGGAACTACAATTGTATCTTCAATTGTAAACTAAGAATGGTGAACGCGGGGGGGGGGGGTGGGAGGAAACCGCCGACGATATTTTTCAAACGACAAAATACCGAGACGATAAAAAAAACAACCCGACACGATTCTGTCCGAAGCTCAAGTCCACGTCTTATTAGTCCTTGCATCAACGGTACAGCTCATCGCAACAGTAGCCTATGGATGGCGACAGGGGTGGGGGGTTGGAGGGAGGGAGGGGGAAACTCGGCTAGAGCGAAGGGAAATCACGTTACGATTACCAAAAACGTTTAAAATACTAACAAAAAAATAACAACTCAACACGTTTGTCGATAACGAACAAAGGGCGTTTCTCCCGAGTTTGCCTCCCAAGGAAAAGTATACCATCGGTGACGTGTCCAGCAACGGGGGTCTTCATCACAGAGCACGGGTGGAATTAATCGTGCTACGAAAGAAGGGCGGCGGGCAGAAGGTCGCTAACGGGTTTTGATTCCTTACCCGTACCCGGCCGCACCAGGGTCGCAAACGGGTACCCGTACCGTGCCGTACCCTCCCAGAGGTCGCAATCGGGTATCCGATTGCGACCTCTGGGATGAAGCCACGTTGCAGGCGCAGGTGGGTTGATTCTAGGAACTTGAATTGTGAGAAGAGACAAGACGTTGGGAAATGCCAGGTATCGGGTAGGGTACGGGTATCGGGTAGGGTACGGGTATCGGGTACCTGGTTGCGACCTCTGGCGGCGGGGGGGGGGGGGAAATCGCCTGGAACGTCACACCGATGATAGATTTTTCCTTTCAAGGCCGCACGGACGCAGCGTTAACTGACGGATCCGCGAGACACAGAGAGCGTGTTCCTGTGTCGTGCTTGTGCACGCCGCCACCGTCAACGCGGCGGCGGCCGCAGCGTCGCCGTCAAATAATTTTTCCAAGGCTCCTTTTGACGGTGGAGTAAACCGGAATGAGAAACCGGCGCGCTACTTTCGCCGATCTCACCGATAAGTTAATCCCTCGCGCAACGCTCAGGGGTCAGATTCAACTAAGGCAAAACGACGCTTCGATGCTCGTGCTACGGGCGTTGGGACATCGGCATTGGAACGGAACCGACCCCCCTTTTGATTTTCGTGCCATATTCGCCGAAAGCAAATTTTGCTTTCGTGCAAAATCTCGCCGCTGCTAGGAGGTGAAAAATGTTCACCGGCGACGACGACGACGACAACAAATATTTGATTCTTGAATTCAGATCGCGAACCCAGAATCGAGAGGGGGGGGGGGGTCGGGGGGGAGAAAATCGTGACAATCAACGTCAAAATCCCGCGTCACGCAAATTTGGGTCGTCAACTTCGCAGCAGCGGCGGCGGCGGCTGGCTAACAGCAAAATAAAGTCGGTGGCCAACGCATCATCAGCGCGGCTCCGTCAGACGCGCGCTTCTGCGGCCGTCTGGAACGGCTCTTCCTTCCAATATTAGGAAGCCACCGGTAGCTACAATGCACTTTTAAATCATCATCATCTACATTGATAAACTCGTTTCATTACAACGGCTTGTTGTTTCGTTGGTTGTCCTAACCTCCACCTCACCTCCGATTAGCGCGGTCGGCTAAATACGGTGGTGCGAAAGAAAATAAACAAACGTGCTGCATCAATCGAGGGGCTCGGCTAACCAGAGTTGGCCACGATGGGGGGGGGGGGGGGAGAATTGGCGCAGCAAATCGTCGTCGGCAACTGACGAACCGAAAAAAGAAAGACGGCATTTGTTGAATTCACGGTTTCACGAATCACCCGCCGGCCTCCGCAGATCATAGAGATTTCGTTGGGTTAGATCGCGTAAGTATAAATGTGTCGTCAAACCCGCCAGCACCCGACACAGCCAATTGGTAAGGGGTTCGTCACGTAAACAGAACGTGCCAATTAGTTACTAGTGCAGCACTAACCAGTGTTGGAGATTTGTCCTAGCTGTCAGCCTGATGATGCAGCTTATAATTACTGGCGAAACATGGTACTCAAGATTGTAAATGTTGTGGATTGGCTCTCCAACACACAACCGGTTAGTGCTGCACTAGTAAGGAATTGGCCACGTTCCGTTCACGTGACAAAGCCCTTACTGATCGACGACACATTTATATTTACACGATCTAACCCCAAACAAAACCTCTATTACGGATGATATTGTTAGCGAAAGCCTGCTGCGTGTTAAATCCGTTCCGATTGGACAACGCCATTCCAATTGCCCACTAGGAGGAGGGGGGGGGGGTGGGATTGGTGGGGTGGGCAGGCCGAAATTCATCCAGATTTGCCCAGTAATGATGACTTACGTGACAACACAAAACTAAAAAACTAAACTACCCGGCCAAGGACCTGCACCACGGCCGCGTCAGGGCCGCACTGGCGTCTCCATTTCCTCCACGGAGGCCTCGAAGGAGTCGGCCTCCGCAGGGAATCCTCGCCGAAAACCTCAGCGGAAGCCTCCCAAAGAGGCCGCCAGTCACTACGGGGTCACCTCGGCGGGGGTCACCTCGGCGGGGGTCACCTCGGCGGGGGTCACCTCGGCGGGGGTCACCTCGGCGGGGGTCACCGCGGCGGGGGTCACCGCGGCGGGGGTCACCACGGCGGCGATCGCGGCCGCCGATGCCGCCGACGACGGAGGAGGAGGAGACGCCACCGTGGTGGAGCCCGGCACGATGAGCCCGACGATCTTGTCCTGCATCTGCGTCTGCATGGCGGCGAGCGCGGCGAGGAAGGCGCGGTCCTCCCGCCGCCGCCGTTCCTCCCACTGCATGTAGAGGCGCGTGAGGCGAGCCTCCAGCTCGCGTTCGCGGCGCTCGCGGCGCTCCTCCAGCCGCAGGAAGGTGCTCACCAGCTCCTCTACGCCAGCGGTCGACGCCGACGACGCCGACGCCGCCTTGCCGGGCGCTTCGCTCTCGTCGCCCGGAGAGCCGTGGCGCTTGACGCCCCTCCGCTCCGACGCGGCGGGCGAGGCGGCCGGCATCGACGCTGCCGATCAAGGGGCGGGGGGAGGGGATGTGGTGGGGGTTAGAGGTCGCAAAGTCCGTGGCACTGAAACCTACTAAACTAATAGTGATAAGTTCCAAACCTAACAAAACCTGCACCATGGATGACATTGATCGCGAAGGCGCTGCCACGTGTCACACGGACGAATGGAAATTCACAACCGCAGCCAAACAGCTGGAAACGCGCGACGCCGATTCTGAAATTCGGAGGGAATTTTGAATTTTTTATTTTTTTTAAATCCTTTATATTAAGTTCGCTTGCTTGCTTAGGACCGTGCAAATCTATCGGTCGTTTTTTAACCCACTTCCCGTGATCCAATCGAGCTGACATTTTCCACACAGACTCGTTGTGCGTGACAATTAATGTTCGTGAAAATTTTTTTCAAAAATTTTACACTTTTTAGGACAAAAATATTATATTTAAATACCAATTGCTTAATGGTGCAATGCAATCATCTGTGACCCATAGGTGGCAGCCATCTCAAGCCAGAGGACGAGAGGACTCTAGCCGCCACGCATATAAAGGATTTATAGTGAAAAACTTTGTTTTTACGGGTTATACTTATTTATTTACAAAAACAAACCGGGACGAGGACCCGGAGACAATCCCACCACCGACGACGACGACGACGACAAAGCCGAACGTGCCGCTGCCTTACCGGCTTCCCCGACGTCTGCCGCCGACGCCTCCCGCTTCATGCGCACCGCCGCTGCGGTGCCGTTGGCCTCCCTGACGGCCAGGTGGCCCAGCACCCTGTCCAGCTTCTCGTAGTAGGGGGACTTGGAGGCGCGCGCGGTGCCCTGCTCCTGCGCCTGAGCCACGCCCTTGCGCGACTTGGCGTACACCGTCTTGAGCTTCTTGATACGCAGGCGGCAGTCCTGGGACGAGCGGGGCGGCACGTCGGCCGACGGCGGCGGGGAGGCCGCGGCGAGGCGGTCCCGCACCAGGTCGTAGACGCACGCGTTGTTGCGCGCCGTCGGAGACGCCAGCATCGCCTGGATGTCGTCCTCGGCCCACACGTCCAGCAGGGCGTTGGTCTCAGACACCGACCAGCAAGCGCCGCCAGCGCCGGAGCCGCCACGGGTAGCCGGGGATTGCGGCACGGAACGGGTCTGGTGCATCGGGGAGTCGAGGAAGCCCTCGGAGGCTGCGGGGGACGACAAGAGGGACGGCGCCGGAGGTGGAGGGGTCGTGCCGGGAGCGGAACGTTAGTAGCGCGTCGCCGGTTGCCCCCGCGCGGCGATGAAACCCTCAAAGATTTAGACGCGAGCTTACGGAACGCAGAACTCCAGAATGTTTGAGACAGGAGGAGGGGGGGGGTGAGCGGGGGGGGGGGGTGTGGGGGCGGGGGGCTTTCGCCCGACCGATGTCGTCATCCACGGCTGAGGCTTTGTTGTTGGTTTTGATCTCATCAATTGAAATGTGTCGTTGAGCCCTCCACCACACCGACACGGCCAGCTAGTAGAAGTTTGTCACGTGAACAGAACGGGGTCTAATTCGTTGCTCGTACAGCACTAACCGCTTGTGTGTTGGAGAGCAAATCCACGACATCTACAATCTTGAGTACGACGTTTCGCCAGTAATTACAACCGGCATCATCAGGCGACAGCCAGATTTGTGTAGAAATCCTCCTCCTGTTTCGTTCCCGAACACATCTACCGCTCTATTGAAGTCAAGAAACAGGAGGAGGATTTATCCACAAATCTGGCTGTCGCCTGATGATGCCGGTTGTAACTACTGGCAAAACGTCGTACTCAAGACTGTAAATGTTGTGGATTTGCTCTCCAACACACAAGCGGTTAGTGCTGCACCAGTAACGAATTGGCCACGTTCTGTTTACGTGACAAACTTTTACTATTGGAACCTCCTTTGCCAGTAGCAAAATATGATCATTGGTTTTTTACCCTTTTATCTGGCAACAAAACTGACCGGGTACCCGATACCCGTACCCTACCCGATACCCGGCTACCCATACCCAGCCGTACCCAGCCGTGTACGGGTACCCATTTGCGACCCTGGTGCGGCCGGGTACGGGTACGGGTAGGCCGTGAGTCACTGGTGAGTAACCGTTTGTCACTCATTTCCCAACGTCTTGTCTCTTCTCACAATTCAACTTCCTAGAATCAACCCACCCGCGCCTGCAACATGGCTTCATCCCAGAGGTCGCAATCGGGTACCCGATACCCGTACCCTACCCGGCCGGGTACGGGTAAGGGTACGGGTACCCGTTTGCGACCCTGGTGGTGCGGCCGGGTACGGGTAAGGAATCACAACGCGTCTGCGACCTCTGCTCCTCACCCATCGCCTCGTCGTCGTCGGCGTCGTCCACGGTGAGTGTCTCTGCCTCCCCGCCGCTGCCGCCCTGCTGCTGCTGCTGCCCGCGTCCCAGCACCCGGTCCATCTTGTCAAAGAGCTGCGAGTGAGTGAACCTGTCGGCTCCGTGCTTGGGCGCCTGACCGGCCGCGACCCGCCGCGCCTTGGCGTACATCATCTTGAGCTTCTTGATGCGCGCCCGGCACTCGTGCGGCGTCCGCCGGCAGTCGGGCAGGGCCGCCACGAGGCCGTCGCGCACGCGCCCGTACACGCTGGTGGTGGCGCCGCCGCGCGGCTCCGCCACCAGCGCCGCCTGCATGTCGGGCGCCAGCCAAACGTCCAGCAGGGCGCTCGTCTCGCGCACGTCCCACGGCTTCCACAGGGAGCCGCCGGCTACCGGGCCGGAGAGGGGAGGGGGTGGGGTGAAGAGGGTGAGTGGGGGGGGGCGGTGGTGAGCGAGACGAGCGCAGCGGGGTCACCGTCGCCCTTCCCCAACGCGTTCACCGTCAGCGTCGTCCCCCCGCCGTGTTGACAGTCACTCCCCCCCCCTCCCCCACCACGTTCACCATCGCCCCCCCCCACAGCGTTCACCATCGCCCCCTCCCCCACCACTTTCACCATCGCCCCCCCCCCCCCACCCGTTCACCATCGCCCCCCCCGCACCACGTTCACCATTGCCCCCCCCCCACCACGTTCACCATCGCCCCCCCCCCCACCACGTTCACCATCGCCCCCCACCACCACGTTCACCATCGCCCCCTCCCCACCACGTTCACCATCGCCCCCCCCCACCACGTTCACCATCGCCCCCCCCCCACCACGTTCACCATCGCCCCCTCCCCACCACGTTCACCATCGCCCCCCCCCCCACCACGTTCACCATCGCCCCCCCCCCACCACGTTCACCATCGCCCCCCACCACCACGTTCACCATCGCCCCCCCCCACCACGTTCACCATCGCCCCCTCCCCACCACGTTCACCATCGCCCCCCCCCCACCACGTTCACCATCGCCCCCTCCCCACCACGTTCACCATCGCCCCCCCCCCACCACGTTCACCATCGCCCCCCCCTCCACCACGTTCACCATCGCCCCCTCCCCACCACGTTCACCATCGCCCCCTCCCCACCACGTTCACCATCGCCCCCCCCCCCACCACGTTCACCATCGCCCCCCCCCACCACGTTCACCATCACCCCCCCCCACAGCGTTCACCGTCGGGGCGACCCCCCAACTCACGCTTGGCCACGGCGTCCTGCAGGAAGCTGCTGATGCTGTCGCCGGACGAGAAGTCGACGTGGGAGTCCTCGTGGAAGCGGTCGATGCCGACTTTGCCAAACTCCACGTCGAACTCGTCCAGTTCCTCGTACGAGCTCTCCGCTGGGGACGACGGGGGGGAGGAGGAGGAGAGGGAGCACAGCCGGCGGTCAGAGGGAGATGCTCTTAGTTCTTTCGGTAAAGTCACGTAGGTAATTAAATGAAATTGAAATTAATAGAAATAAAATGATAAAAATCACGACGTTTCGGAGGAAACACAAGTCTCCGTCATCAGGTGGGACCGTCACAGCCAGATTTGCTGTATCAAGCCTCACTTGAAGCCTCACTTGATACAGCTAATCTGGCTGTGACGGTCCCACCTGATGACGGAGACTTGTGTTGCCTCCGAAACGTCGTGATTCATCGAACCCTCTGCGTGTTTATTAACGTGATCTTTTTGGATAATAGGGGGTTTTTCCCCTTTTTCTGGCAACAAAACTGAAACCTTTTTACGAGGATCCATGTTAGTGCATTAACCACCATAATTGCAGTCAAAATGCAAACAAAAAACACACTCTGATAACACTGGTCAACACACTTTTTCTGGCATAAGGTATTCCAACGGTCTTAAGGTAATTTTGGGGTGCTGATTCCAAATCTGGAATCAGTTTTTGTCTATCACATCAGGTTTTTGAGATATCAAATATTGCGCATTTTCAATAAAAACTGCAGAAGAAAAATATTAAATAAATGTGGATATCTACATAAAATGATATTATAAACACACTATCCTAAAAATACAGCGCCGTATTTTAACACTAAAGCAGTCACTGACTCGCAACAACTTGCAATCATAAGTGCGTTAATTTCGGGTAAAATCAATGAAAATGGGGTATGCCGATAGCTTTAAATGAGATGTGATAGAGCAAATCTGAGATCAGATTTGGAATCAGCACCCTGAAATTAGTCTAAAACAGCTGCAAAAGTGCAGGCCAGACATTTTTTTTTGTTGACCAGTGTAATATATGCATTGTCCTTTAAACTGTTTGAGCCTCGACCCAATTGGTGCTCAACCAGAGGACGCCAAAAGGCTTTTGGCGTCAAGGTGAATGCATATCTTATCATAGTGTGTGATTCAACAAAAGATTTCTCGCTCTGCTCGCCTTACCCCTCCCTTCTCTCTCTACCCCCCTCTCTGCCCCCCCTCTCTCTGCCCCCCCACTCTTCCCACTCCATATTCTCTCTCCTCTCTGCGTGCGTGCCTACATAGCGGAGCCCTCTTGTCAGGCCACTGACGGATGAGAGCCTCCACATCCCATGCACCACTGGGTACGGCAATGTGCTCACAGTACATTTTCTAGGATCAACAACTTTTTCTTCTTCCATGTTGCAAGCCCTGCAAACTGCTTCTTTCTCCCAAGAGGAGGATCCACCTACACACCTCCGCGCGCGCGCGTGCGTGCGTGCGTCTGCGAAACCCGAGCAAGTCACCAACCTCCTTTGCTTCCTCGACCGCCGCGAACCACCCCGGCCGCGATGGGCATGTGCCCCAGCACCTTGTCCAGCTTCTCGTAGTACGGCGAGCGCGACAGACGCACCGTGCCCTGCTCCTGCGCCTGCGCCACCGCCTTGCGCGACTTGGCGTACACCATCTTGAGCTTACGGATACGCAGGCGGCAGTCCTGGGACGAGCGCTGGGAGCCGGGCAGCGCCGCGACGAGGCGGTCGCGCACGCGCTCGTACACGCACGCCTGCTCGTGCGGAGCGAGCGCCAGCGAGTCTTGGATGTCGCGGTCGGCCCAAGCGTCCAGCAGAGCGTTGGTCTCAGTCTCCGACCACGATCCGGGACGGCAGGACGCTGGCGTGAGGTCAGCCTGCTGCTGCTGCTGCTGCTGCGGCTGCTGCTCCTGATGCTGCTCCTGCTGCAGCTCCTCCTGCAGCTCCTCCTGCAGCTCCTGATGATGCACCTGCAGCAGCTGCTCCTGCTGCTCGGCAACGTCGGCCATTCTCGTCTCGGGTTGGGTCCGTCGAGTTGCGATCGCCGGGTGAAGCTACGGCGGCAACGGCACGCGCTGTCGGCCACCCGCCCTCGGGGTTCGGCGTCCCCAAGTCCGACGCTGATCACTGCGAGTAACAAGCAGCGTCGGGAGATATCGGGGGGAGGGGGGAGAGGTGGAAAGGAACGAGGGTTATCCACGCGGGGTTTGCGAGATGCAGTTTTGCACGAACGATGCTCTGCAATACATTCTTATTATTCTAAGGCTCAATGCACCGGGAATGTCTCTCTCTCTCTCGCTCTCTTGCCACGTGCAGCACCCAGTCTCGGCCGCCATCTCGTGCCCCCTCCACGCTCTCTGCCCCCCCCCTCCTCCAACCTTCCCTCGCCCCTCCTCTCAACTAAATCACTTTCCTTTGCCTCCTCACCTCATGCCAGAGGTCGCAACCGGGTACCCGATACCCGTACCCTACCCGATACCCGGCTACCTGTACCCGGCCGGGTACGGGTAGCCGTTTGCGACCCTGGTGCGGCCGGGTACGGGTAAGGAATCAAAACCCGTTTGCGACCTCTGCCTCATGCCGACATGTTCCCATCCCCTCCTGCCCCCCCTGTCCAACGGATGTGACAAGCGCTGCTATTTTATGCTCTTGTGCCAAGGGTGCTTACAACACCTTTGCATTATTGTCGGTGCCACACATCACGCAGAATTCTGGGGTAGGGAAAGGGTCGCAACCGGGTACCCGATACCCGTACCCTACCCGATACCTGGCTACCCGTACCCAGCCGGGTACGGGTAGCCGTTTGTGACCCTGGTGCGGCCGGGTACGGGTAGGCCGTGAGTCACTGGCGAGTAGCCGTTTGTCACTCATTTCGGGTAGGGTACGGGTAGGGAACGGGTACCTGTACCCGGCTGGGTACGGGTACCCGTTTGCGACCCTGGTGCGGCCGGGTACGGGTAAGGAATCAAAACCCGTTTGCGACCTCTGGGGTAAGGGAAGGAATTTCAACAGAACTACCCCAAATGGTTCCAACGCCCCCCCCACCACCAACCGCACCTCGTCAAGGAACATAACCACCACGTGAACGGTGGCCATCCTCGCAGCAGGGGAAATGGAGTTTTCAGGACCACGCAGCGTACGGCCGTTTCAATACGTGCCACACTATAAATTTGTCCGTTTCTGTGTCTCTCCTTGTGATTATGGGACGTTGTAGGATGAACGTTGAGATTTATAAGGAGCACGGGGTGACCAATAGGGTCTGACTTGGCCTGTAGTAAGGTGCGGTTACTGATAAGGGGCTGACAGGATTGCGAGCAGCGTATAGAGACGCAGTCGTGAGATAAAAAACACTGGTCAACAAAAAAAAATTCTGGCCTGGAGTTTTGCAGCTGTTCTAGACTAATTTCAGGGTACCGATTCCAAATCTGATCTCAGATTTGCTCTATCACATCTCATTTTATGCTATCGGCATACCCCGTTTTCATTGATTTTACCCGAAATTAACTCCGTCACTTATGATTGCAAGTTGTTGCGAGTCAGTGACTGCTTTAGTGTTAAAATATGGTGCTGTATTTTTAGGATAGTGTGTTTATAATATTTTATGATGTAGATATCCACATTTATTTAATATGTTTCTTCCACAGTTTTTATTGAAAATGCTATATTTGATATATCAAAAACCTGATGTGATAGACACATCAACACCCCTAAATTACCTTAAAACCGTTGGAATACCTTATGCCAGAAACAGTGTGTTGACCAGTGTAATCTGTTTGGGGGGGGGGGGGTCTCGGTTCACCCCGCTAACGGCCCCCCCCACCCCCCAAGCGAAGTCATTGTGTCAACCACTTCTGTGTCATCCACTTCTGTGTCAACCACTTCTCCTGCAGAGTCTCGCCGACGTTTCAAACGCGATTCGTGAACGTTGGCCGTACCGTCCGGCCCCATCCGAACGTGGCCACTATCAGGAATAACTCGCTGACCTTCAGTTGAAGCTCAAATAAAAACTCAACAATTTATCTAGTTTCGATTTAAAGCTTTCGTGACTGCAGGGATTCATCTTCTTGGTTCTTTCGGTAAAGTCACGTAGAAGGGAAATAATAAAATAATAAAACATCATAAAATAATTCTCACGACATTTCGGCCACAACGCAAGCAGCCGCCGTCAGGTGAAGAACAGGTCTGTCGGAAAGACAGCGTCTGAATGGGCACCACCAGGCTTGGCAGCGTATCCTTTGTCAATGTGCCCTTCCCCCTCCAACCCAGCTTAAATATACGCTTCCAAGCCTGGTGGTGCCCATTCAGACGCTGTCTTTCCGACAGACCTGTTCTTCACCTGAGGACGGCTGCTTGCGTTGTGGCCGAAACGTCGTGAGAATTATTTTATTATGTTTTATTTTTATTATTTCCCTTCTACGTGACTTTACCTAAAGAACCAAGAAGAAAATGTATCTAGTTATTTATTTTACAAGGCAAGGCGCCCCACCGTGCTGCTACGTAGCTCTTGATCAGAAGCGACCCTCGCCATCACAAATGACAGCTCAACGAAGAGGTCAAATCATCGTTGGGGTTAGGGTTAGCGTTAGAGTTAAGGGTTAAGGGTTAGGGTTTAGGGTTAGGGGAGAAAAAATTAACCCGTAAAAACAAAGTTTTTCACTCTAAATCCTTTATATGCGTGGCGGCTAGAGTCCTCTCGTCCTCTGGCTTGAGATGGCTGCCAGCTATGGGTCAGATGATTGTCTGCCAGCATTAAGCAATTGGTAATTAAATATTTTTAAAAAATTCCCTAAAAAGTGTAAAATTTAGGAAAAAAAATTTCACGAAAATTAATAGTCACGCACAACGAGTCTGTGTGGAAAATGTCAGCTCGATCGGATCACGGGAAGTGGGTTAAAAAACGACCGAAAGATTTGCACGGTCGTAAGCAAGCAAGCAAGCACGCAAGCAAGCAAGCAAGCGAACTTAATATAAAGGATTTAAAAATCCACGCAACCATGGAGGGGAGGGGGAGGTGCAAACTCCAAAAATACAGCGTCAAGGTCGGGATCAAACCCACAACCTCCTGCATACCAGGCGAGGGAGTTAACATCTCACAACCACGATGGCTCTACGAGGCCGAGTATTACAGCTGCCTTAGTCTGGCTCTGTGAGCCCCCCAGTGTTACAGCTGTCTTAGTCTGGCTCTGTGAGCCACCAGGTGTTACAGCTGCCTCGGTCTGGCTCAGTGAGCCCACGACTGACTTAGTCTGGCTCATTAAGCCCACGACTGACTTGGTCTGGCTCAGTGAGCTCACGGCTGACTTAGTCTGGCTCTGTGAGCCCACGACTGTCTTGGTCTGGCTCAGTGAGCCCACGACTGACTTAGTCTGGCTCATTAAGCCCACGACTGACTTGGTCTGGCTCAGTGAGCCCACGACTGTCTTAGTCTGGCTCAGTGAGCCCACGACTGTCTTGGTCTGGCTCAGTGAGCCCACGACTGACTTAGTCTGGCTCATTAAGCCCACGACTGTCTTGGTCTGGCTCAGTGAGCCCACGACTGTCTTGGTCTGGCTCAGTGAGCCCACGACTGTCTTGGTCTGGCTCTGTGAGCCCACGACTGTCTTGGTCTGGCTCTGTGAGCCCACGGCTACCTTAGTCTGGCTCAGCAAGCCCACGGCTACCTTCGTCTGGCTCATTGAGCCCACGGCTGACTTAGTCTGGCTCAGTGAGCCCACGGCTGCCTCTGTCTGGCTCATTGAGCCCACGGCTGACTTAGTCTGGCTCAGTGAGCCCACGGCTGCCTCTGTCTGGCTCAGTGAGCCCACGGCTGACTTAGTCTGGCTCAGTGAGCCCACGACTGACTTGGCCTGGCTCAGTGAACCCACGGCTGCCTTACTCTGGCTCAGTGAGCCCACGACTGACTTGGCCTGGCTCAGTGAGCCCACGGCTGACTTAGTCTGGCTCAGTGAGCCCACGACTGACTTAGTCTGGCTCAGTGAGCCCACGGCTGTCTTAGTGTGGCTCAGTGAGCCCACGGCTGACTTAGTTTGGCTCAGTGAGCCCACGACTGCCTTCGTCTGGCTCATTGAGCCCACGACTGACTTCGTCTGGCTCATTGAGCCCACGACTGACTTAGTCTGGCTCATTGAGCCCACGACTGCCTTGGTCTGGCTCAGTGAGCCCACGACTGAATTGGTCTGGCTCTTTGAGCCCACGACTGCCTCAGTCTGGCTCTGTGAGCCCACGACTGCCTTCGTCTGGCTCATTGAGCACACGGCTGTCTTAGTCTGGCTCAGTGAGCCCACGACTGACTTATTCTGGCTCCGTGAGCCCACGACTGACTTGGTCTGGCTCAGTGAGCCCACGACTGCCTCAGTCTGGCTCTGTGAGCCCACGACTGCCTTCGTCTGGCTCAGTGAGCCCACGGCTGACTTAGTCTGGCTCAGCAAGCCCACGGCTACCTTAGTCTGGCTCAGTGAGCCCACGACTGCCTTAGTCTGGCTCAGTGAGCCCACGACTGTCTTAGTCTGGCTCAGTGAGCCCACGGCTACCTTAGTCTGGCTCATTGAGCCCACGACTGCCTTAGTCTGGCTCAGTGAGCCCACCACTGCCTCGGTCTGGCTCAGTGAGCCCACGACTGGCTTAGTCTGGCTCAGTGAGCCCACCACTGCCTCGGTCTGGCTCAGTGAGCCCACGGCTACCTTCGTCTGGCTCATTGAGCCCCCAGGTGTTACAGCTGCCTCGGTCTGGCTCAGTGAGCCCACGACTGTCTTAGTCTGGCTCAGTGAGCCCACGGCTACCTTAGTCTGGCTCATTGAGCCCACAACTGCCTTAGTCTGGCTCAGTGAGCCCACCACTGCCTCGGTCTGGCTCAGTGAGCCCACGACTGCCTTAGTCTGGCTCTGTGAGCCCACGACTGCCTTTATCTGGCTCAGTGAGCCCACGGCTGACTTAGTCTGGCTCAGCAAGCCCACGACTGACTTAGTCTGGCTCAGTGAGCCCCCAGGTGTTACAGCTGCCTCGGTCTGGCTCAGTGAGCCCACGACTGCCTTAGTCTGGCTCTGTGAGCCCACGACTGCCTTTATCTGGCTCAGTGAGCCCACGGCTGACTTAGTCTGGCTCATTGAGCCCACGGCTACCTTCGTCTGGCTCAGTGAGCCCACGGCTGCCTTGGTCTGGCTCAATGAGCCCACGGCTGCCTCAGTCTGGCTCATTGAGCCCACGGCTACCTTCGTCTGGCTCAGCGAGCCCACCACTGCCTCGGTCTGGCTCAGCGAGGAGCGGGCACGCAAGTGCAGCCGAAACCTAAGAAACCGCCTCGGGCCTTGTAGAGGCTCGAAACGAAACGGCGGTCGCGAGCGCGCGGCAAGCCTCAGACGCCTCAGAGGCCTCCGCCCGGGAGGGTGGCCACCCCTGCCTGGCCCCGCGGACTCTCGTGCGAGATGGAGGAGGAGAAGAAGGAGGAGGATTTCGTGTTTACCCGAAGCAGAGCAGCGCTCCAAGTCCGAAGATGGTCGAGAAAAGAGCAGAGTGGGGGGGGGGCCCCGGCACGTGTATGAGACGCGTGGGGGAAGGGGGCGGGGCGTGAGGGGAGGGGGCGTGGTGTGAGCGGAGGGGGCGTGGTCTGGAGGGAGGGGGCGTGGTGTGAGGGGAAGGTGTGGGGAGAGGGGGCGGGGCGTGGGGGGAGGGGGCGGGGCGTGAGGGGAGGGGGCGGGGCGTGAAGGGAGGGGGCGTGGCGTGAAGGGAGGGGGCGTGGTGTGAGGGGAGGGGGCGTGGCGTGAGGGAAGGGGGCGGGGCGTGAAGGGAGGGGGCGTGGTGTGAAGGGAGGGGCGGGGCGTGAGGAGAGGGGCGGGGCGTGAGGAGAGGGGCGGGGCGTGAGGGAAGGGGGCGTGAGGGGAGGGGGCGTGGCGTGGAGGGAGGAGGCGGGGCGTGAGGTTAGGGGGCGGGGCGTGGGGGGAGGGGTATTATTTGAGAGTTAGACTGGCCATCAGAATATTCTTAGGTTTCGATTTAAAGCTTTCGTGACTGCAGGGATTCATCTTCTTGGTTCTTTCGGTAAACGGGTAAAGTCACGTAGAAGGGAAGTAATAAAATAATAAAA
This sequence comes from Lampetra fluviatilis, assembly GCF_964198595.1. NCBI lineage: Eukaryota > Metazoa > Chordata > Hyperoartia > Petromyzontiformes > Petromyzontidae > Lampetra > Lampetra fluviatilis. The sequence goes on from NC_136329.1 coordinate 8,613,387, forward strand.
ATAAAACATAATAAAATAATATAAAATAATAAAATAAAATAATAGAATATTATAATAATATATTATGCTTTATTTTTATTATTTTATTACTTTCCTTCTACGTGACTTTACCGAAAGAACCAAGAAGATTCTTAGGTTTTTTCGGTAAAGTCACGTAGGTAAAAAAATAATAATAAAATAAAAATAAAATAAAAATCACGACGTTTCGGAGGCAACACAAGCTTCCGTCTTCAGGTGGAACAGTCACAGCCACGCTTGCTGTATCAAGTGAGAGAAATTCCAATAAACAGTATTTATATAGATACTCGTTGAGGGTGGGAGGAGCCAAGGTAGGCCCTGGATATTGGCTCCTCCCACCTTCAACCAGTATATATACTGGTTGAGGGTGGGAGGAGCCAAGGTAGGCCCTGGATATTGGCTCCTCCCACCCTCAACCAGTATATATACTGGTTGAGGGTGGGAGGAGCCAAGGTAGGCCCTGGATATTGGCTCCTCCCACCCTCAACCAGTATATATACTGGTTGAAGGTGGGAGGAGCCAAGGTAGGCCCTGGATATTGGCTCCTCCCACCCTCAACCAGTATATATACTGGTTGAGGGTGGGAGGAGCCAAGGTAGGCCCTGGATATTTTTTATTATTTTTGTGAGGTTCGGTGCGGCTGAAGCACGCTGTTAGGAATGAGCCTTTGTTGTGTAAACTAGGTGCGGATGATGTAAAGGTGCGTGTAAAAGGGACTGAGCATTTTTACCTACATGGTGACTTTACCGAAAAAAAACCTAAGAAGATGAATCCTTGCAGTCACGAAAGCTTCAAATCTAGAATTGGCCATCAGAATGTCCTTAACATTCGTGATGTCAATACACATCGACCAGCCCCCCTCATTAATAATCATTTCCTAGCCACCGTGGTGATGATGATGAGAGAGACGCAGACTCCAAATCTACAGCAGCAGGCATCGTCAGGGTCGGGATCGAACCCACGACCTCCTGCATACCAGGAGAGGTAGTTAACATCTCATAGCCACCGTGATGACGGTGAGAGAGAGACGCAGACTCCAAATCTACAGCAGCAGGCATCGTCAGGGTCTGGATCGAACCGACGACCTCCTGTATACCAGGCGAGGTAGTCAACATCTCCTAGCCACCGTGATGACGATGAGAGAGAGACGCAGACTCCAAATCTACAGCAGCAGGCGTCGTCAGGGTCGGGATCGAACCCACGACCTCCTGTATACCAGGCGAGGTAGTCAACATCTCCTAGCCACCGTGATGATGATGATGAGAGAGACGCAGACTCCAAATCTACAGCAGCAGGCATCGTCAGGGTCGGGATCGAACCCACGACCTCCTGCATACCAGGCGAGGTAGTCAACATCTCCTAGCCACCGTGATGATGATGATGAGAGAGAGACGCAAACTCAAAATCTACAGCAGCAGGCATCGTCAGGGTCTCAGGATCGAACCCACGACCTCCTGCACACCAGGCGAGGTAGTCAACATCTCTACCTGGCCACGTGGCCGAAGAAGGTCCATTGTCCGAAACGTTGCGCTAATAATTAATTAATTCATTTTATATTCCTTATAAGGCCGCCACGCTGCGCTACGAACCCGGCGACCCGAGTTCGATTCCCGCTCACGGCCAACACCACCAGTGACGATTATCTGCAACCGGTCCCTGGGCCTCCCCTAGGTCGACTCAGCCTCAAAATTAGTATCCGGTGCGGTGTGTAGTAAGCATCGCCACTGGGGAGACAAAGGCGGCCGGGCGTGGTGCTGGCCACCCACCCCCCCGTGTGCCTTGCCGGCCTTCACAGATGCTGCTCGCTAACAGCACTTGCCCCTGCAGTCTGGTAGAGGCTACACGGGGGACCTTTGCCTTTGGAGGGGGGGAGGAGGAGGAGGAGGGGGGTGTGGTCAAGTGAGGCGTCTCGCGCCGCATCGAGCCGTCCGCCCCGCCCCCCTTGCCCCCCACTCGTGACGTCACGAGGCCTGCTCCTCCTGCTGCTGCCCGCCTCCTGCTCCTCGCCTGAGTCCCACTCCTCGCCGTCTCCCCCCGCTCGTTCCTCCCCCTGCCCCCCCTCCTTCTCCTCCTCTACCTCCTCCTCTACCTCTCCTCCTCCTCTACCCCCCCCCCCCTCTTCTTCCTCTTCTCCTCTTCTTCCTCTCGCCACCGTCGCCACCGTCGCCGTCACTTCGCGTGGCTTCGCGCTTCGTTGCACAAAGCAGTCGTCTGGTCGAGGTGAGGAGTTCACCACCCGGAGGCAGCCCTCGGGTCTCCCATACAAGTCGATGAGTAGGGGGGACACACACAAAGCCACCCACCCAGACAGCCAGCCAACCACTTACCCACTCACCCACCCACCCAGACAGCCAGCCAGCCAGCCACTCCCCCACTCACCCACCCAGACAGCCAGCCACCCAGTCACTCACCCAGCCACCCAGTCACTCACCCACTCACTCACCCACCCAGCCACCCACACTGATCCACCCACCCAGCCACCCACTCACTCACCCACCCAGTCAGCCAGCCAGCCACCCAGTCACTCACCCAGCCACCCAGTCACTCACCCACTCACTCACCCACCCAGCCACCCACACTCATCCACCCACCCAGCCACCCACTCACTCACCCACCCAGTCAGCCAGCCAGCCACCCAGTCACTCACCCAGCCACCCAGTCACTCACCCACTCACTCACCCACCCAGAGCCACCCACACTTATCCACCCACCCAGCCACCCACTCACACTCACGCCACCCAGTCAGCCAGCCACCCAGTCACTCACCAGCCACCCAGTCACTCACCCACTCACTCACCCACCCAGCCAGCCACCCAGTCAGCCACCCAGCCACACACTCACCCAGCCACCCACTCACTCACCCACCCAGCCACCCACCCACCCAACCACTCACTCACCCAGCACTCACTCACCCACCCAGCCACCCACCCACCCAGCCACCCAGCCACTCACCCACCCAGCCACCCACTCACCCACCCAGCCACCCACTCACCCACCCAGCCACCCACTCACCCACCCAGCCACCCACTCACTCACTCACCCAGCCACCCACCCAGCCACCCACCCTCTCAGCCACCCACCCAGCCACCCAGCCAGCCACCCACTCACCAGCCACCCACTCACCCAGCCACCCACCCACTCACCCAGCCACCACCCACCCACTCACCCAGCCACTCACCCAGCCACTCACCCAGCCACCCACCTAGCCACTCAGCCACCCAGCCACCCACCCAGACAGCCACCTACCCAGTCAGCCACCCAGCCACCCAGTCAGCCACCCAGCCAGCCACCCACTCACTCACTCACCCAGCCAGCCACCCACTCACCCACCCAGCCAGCCACCCACCCACTCACTCACCCAGCCACCCACCCACTCATACAGCCACCCACCCAGCCACCCACCCACCCAGCCACCCAGCCAGCCACCCACTCACCCAGCCACTCACCCAGCCACCCACCCACCCAGCCAGCACCCAGCCACCCACCCAGCCAGCCACCCAGCCAGCCACCCAGTCAGCCACCCAGCCAGTCAGCCAGCCACCTACCCAGCCACCCACCCACCCAGTCACCCACCCACCCAGCCACCCACCCAGCCACCCACCCACCCAGTCACTCACCCACCCAGGGGGCGCCACGGTGACTAGGAGATGTTGACTACCTCGCCTGGTGTGCAGGAGGTCGTCGTGGGTTCGATCCCGACCCTGACGATGCCTGCTATTTGGAGTCTGCGTCTCTCTCTCATCATCATCATCACAGTGGCTAGGAGATGTTAACTACCTCGTCTGGTATACAGGAGTCGTGGGTTCGATCACGACCCTGACGATGCCTGCTGCTGTAGATTTGGAGTTTGCGTCTATTTCTCATCATCATCGCGGTGGCTAGGAGATGTTAACTACCTCGCCTGGTGTGCAGGAGGTCGTGGGTTCGATCCCGACCCTGACGATGCCTGCTGCTGTAGATTTGGAAAACATGAGAATAAGTTATAATCCTATCTGGCAATAAAATAGGTGTTGAGATGTTCACACTCAAATGGATGCCTTTTGCAAGGCACTGTAAAGACCTCTATTTGATTTTTCATCCTTTTTCTACTGGAAAAAGGTCCATAGATCTGTATATTTGGAGTTTGCTTATCTCTCTCTGCCTGTGGTCGCTTTGATTTTTCTCAGAGTCCTCCGTTTTTTTCCCTCCACATTTAAATCAACGTCACGCGTTCACAGTATTTGGCTGCTGTACATTTCCATGAGATGATGATAAGCCATCACTTGATTGACCTATCATTTGTGAAAACCAGGTCGATTCTGAAACAGAGCTACTACATTTTTACTTAACTTTCGTGGCTGCAGGAATTCACTTGCGCTCGAATGCCAAAACCTCCTCCAGCATGTGCAGGGCTGTGCCTCCTTTCCCCTGAAGGGTTGTATTTAGCGTGTTTAGATGTGCTGTCATGTCTACCATAAAATGTAATTTTTCCAGCCACTCTGGCTGTTCCAGCTCAGCAAAGGTGAGCTCTTTGCTGCCCAGGAAGGTTTTTACTTCTTCCAAACATGTGACAAAGCAACGGCAACGTTATTGCCTGTCACCGGCGGGCAGTGTGGAGCGGAGCGGCGACCTGTCAGCAGCGGCAACGCCAGAGCAGGTGTCACAGTGCGCCTCCTCCCCTCGCTAGCATCCGCCCCGGAGCCGCGGTCAAGGTTCAAAAGAGCCGCATGCGGCTCCGGAGCCGCAGGTTGCCGACCCCTGGTATAGACTGTAGCCTGGTTCTTAATCGGAGTGAGTGTACTGGCAGTCTATAATGTAGACTGCAGCCTGGGTATTAAGCTTGGTGAGCTTATTGGCAGTCTATAATGTAGACTGTAGCAATGGTTATTAAACTCAGGGAGCGTACTGGCAGTCTATAATGTAGACTGTAGCCTGGGTATTAAGCTTCGTGAGCGTACTGGCAGTCTATAATGTAGACTGTAACAATGGTTATTAAACTCAGTGAGCGTATTGGCAGTCTATAATGTAGACTGTAACAATGGTTATTAAACTCAGTGAGCGTATTGGCAGTCTAGAATGTAGACTGTAACAATGGTTATTAAACTCAGTGAGCATATTGGCAGTCTATAATGTAGACTGTAACAATGGTTATTAAACTCAGTGAGCGTATTGGCAGTCTATAATGTAGACTGTAACAATGGTTATTAACTCAGTGAGCATATTGGCAGTCTAGAATGTAGACTGTAGCCTAGTTCTTAATCTGAGTGACCGTACTTACAGTCTATAATGTAGACTTATTCTTGGTTCTTTCAGTAATACAAAATATAATAAAAATAATAATAAAATAATACTACATTTTAAAACAAAAACCACGACGTTTCGACCACAACACAAGCGAGCGTTTTTCGGGAGGAAAGAGGAGGCGGACACCTAAGGCGGCCATTTTTAAATCCTTATATTAAGTTCGCTTGCTTGCTTAGGACCGTGCAAATCTTTCGGTCGTTTTTTAACCCACTTCCCGTAATCCAATCGAGATTACATTTTGCACACAGACTCGTTGTGCGTGACAATGCATTTTCGTGAAAAAAATTCTAAATTTTATACTATTTAGGGAAAATGTTTTAAATATTTAATTACCAATTGTTAATGCTGCCAGACAATCATCTGACCCATAGGTGGCAGCCATCTCAAGCCAGAGGACGAGAGGACTCTAGCCGCCACGCATATAAAGGATTTATAGTGAAAAACTTTGTTTTTACGGGTTATACTTGTTAAAGGTCTCAAAAATAGGCGTGGCACAAGAGAAAAAGCCTCTGCGGGCACAACGAAGTGGGCGGGGCATGTCTGCCCTGGGGTCAGAGGTCGCAACGGGTTTTGATTCCTTACCCGTACCCGGCTGCACCAGGGTCACAAACGGGTACCCTACCCGTACCCTACCCGTACCCGGCCGGTTACGGGTAGGTACTGGTATCGGGTACCTGATTGCGACCTCTGGGATGAAGTATTGGCTTGCAAAGTATTGTAATTTTTTATTACTGAAAGAACCAAGAATAAGTCTACATTATAGACTGCCAGTACACTCACCACTGGCTACTCACCACGTGGTTGCTGCTGCTGCTGGCCTTCTCGCTCGACTGTGGTCCTCCTCCGAGTCATCCTCTCTCTTTCCAAGTCGTCGTCCCCCCCTCTCTCTCTCCATGTCATCCTCTCTCCTTTTCGATTTAAAGCTTTCGTGACTGCAGGGATTCATCTTCTTGGTTCTTTCGGTAAAATAATAAAATAATTATTTTTCTTATTTCCATTCTACGTTACTTTACCGAAATAACCAAGAAGATGAATCCCTGCAGTCGGTAACGTCACGTAGAATGGAAATAATAAAATAATTATTTTTCTTATTTCCATTCTACGTGACTTTACCGAAAGAACCAAGAAGATGAATCCTCTCTCCTGTTGCAGTCTTAACTAGAGGCGAGCGAAGGCGATGTCTTCACTGTGAGCCCATGATGGCTTTGCCAGACCTCCACCTAACCCCTCCCCACGCTCCTACCCCCCTGCTCCCTGCCCCCCCCTCCCGCTCCCACCCCCCTGCTCCCCCCCCCCCGCTCCCTTGCTCCCCCCCCCCCACTCCCACCCCCCTGCTCCCCCCCGCTCCCACCCCCCTGCTCCCCCCCCCGCTCCCCTGCTCCCCCCCCCACTCCCACCCCCCTGCTCCCCCCCTCCCCCCGCTCCCACCCCCCTGCTCCCCCCCCTCCCCCTGCTCCCCCCCCCCACTCCCACCCCCCTGCTCCCCCCCCTCCCCCCGCTCCCACCCCCTGCTCCCCCCCTGCTCCCCCCCGCTCCCCCCCCTCCCCCTGCTCCCCCCCCCACTCCCACCCCCTGCTCCCCCCCTGCTCCCCGCTCCACCCCCCTGCTCCCCCCCCCCCACTCCCACCCCCCTGCTCCCCCCCTGCTCCCCACTCCCACCCCCCTGCTCCCCCCCTGCTCCCCCTCCCCCGCTCCCACCCCCCTGCTCCCCCCCCTCCCCCTGCTCCCCACTCCCACCCCCCTGCTCCCCCCCTGCTCCCCGCTCCCACCCCCCTGCTCCCCCCCCTCCCCCTGCTCCCCCCCCCCCCGCTCCCACCCCCCTGCTCCCCCCCTGCTCCCCCTCCCCCGCTCCCACCCCCCTGCTCCACCCCCGCTTCCCCCCCCCCGCTCCCCCTCCCCCGCTCCCACCCCGCTCCCCCCCCCCCTCCCCCTGTCGCCCACCTGACAGATTGTGAAGCGGCTGAGGTGGGGGGGCCGGCCACGCTCGCATGGACGCCGCCGGGATGTCGCGGGGCCGGCCGGCCTCGCACGGCCTGGCCGGCGTCAGGGGCCCCGCGCTGTGGCGGGAGTCGCACGGACCTCCGCTGGCGGCGATCGGCGTCGGCGAGGAAGAGCCCACGGGTGAGGGATGGCGTTGCCAATTTGCCGAGCCGGTGCGCTGGGCGAAGGTGACGGTGCCGGGGGGGGGGCGTCGTGGTGGCTAGGAGATACTTCTTCTGGGTTCTTTCGGTAAAGTCACGTAGTAGGGAAGTAATAAAATAATACAAATAAAACATAATAAAATATTATTATATTATTTAAAGTAATAAAATAATAAAAATAAAACATAATAAAATATTATTATATTATTTTATTATGTTTTATTTATATTATTTTATTATTTTATTACTTCCCTACTACGTGACTTTACCGAAAGAACCAAGAAGATGAATCCCTGCAGTCACGAAAGCTTTAAATCGAAATTTAGGAGATACTTGATACAGCTGTCGTGGCTGTGACGGTTCCACCTGAAGACGGGAAGCTCGTGTTGCCTCCGAAACGTCGTGATTTTAATTTTATTTTACTTTTTTTAATTTTAATGTTTTACCTACGTGGTGACTTTACCGAAAAAACCTAAGAATATAGGAGATACTCTTTGTGCCGATACGTGTTCTCTCTCTGTGTGTCTTTGTGATATCTGTCTGCTTGTATGTCTGTCTATAGTTTTCTGGTTAGATTTTTGTTGCTATTTCTTTTATACCCGATGACGATTGCTTGTGTTGCAATCGAAACGTCGTAGTATGCTATTATTTAATTTATTATTTTATCTCAATTTTGGAGCTTTCGTGACTGCAGGAATTATTCTTTGGTTCTTTCAGTGAAGTCACGTATAAAGTTAAAATAATAAATTAAATACTAGCATACGATGTTTCGATTGCAACACAAGCAATCATCATCAGGTATAAATGAAATAGCAACACAAATCTAAACAAAAAACTATAGACAGACATATGTGTTGCTCTCTCTCTATGTATCTTGGTGATATCTGTCTGCTTATATGTCTGTCTATAGTTTTCTGGTTAGATTTTTGTTGCTATTTCTTTTATACCTGATGATGATTGCTTGTGTTGTAATCGAAACGTCGTAGTATGCTAGTATTTAATTTATTATTTTCTCTTTATACGTCACTTTACCGAAAGAACCAAAGAGTAATTCTTGCAGTCACGAAAGCTCCAACTTAAGTATGGCTAGGAGATGTTGACGACCTCGCCTAGGATGCAGGAGGTCGTGGGTTTTATCCCGACCCTGACGATGCCTGCTGCTGTATATTTGAGGTCTGCGTCTCTCTCACATTATCATCACGGTGGCTAGGAGATGTTAACTACCTCGCCTGGTATTCAGGAGGTCGTGGGTTCTATCGCAACCTTGACGCCTGCTGCTGTAGATTTGGAGTTTGCCTGTCTGTCTCCCTGTGGTCGCGTGGATTTTTCTCCGGGTCCTCCGGTTTGCCCGTTTACACATTTAGAATCGACGTTACACGTTCAGAGTTGTGTGGCTCCTATAAATGTCCGCGCAGTGGTGATAAGCCCACTTCGTTGAGCTATCATCAGCGATAGCCACTTCGCTACTGACAAAAAGCTACATAGCAGCTGGAGTGGGGCCCTTACACTTGGCAAAATACAAAATAGTTATTTTAATATGCTTTGGGTCTTATGGTAAAGTCACGTAGATAGGTTCAAAATTAATCATTAAAAAAATCTACAGAAAACCACAACACAAGCGATCGTCTTTTAGGTGAGAACGATTGCTTGTGTTGTGATCGAAACCTCGTGGTTTGCTGTTTATTTTTTATTCATTTTTAACCTATCTACGTGGTCGAACACCATATGAGACTAGGCTCTGAAGAAAGCTGTCTCTGGTGTGGACCAATCAGTTTCAAGGACAATGCATAAATTATCAGAGTATTGTGTTTTGTTTGCATTTGACTGCAAGTATTGTGGTTAATGTAAGCATGATTCATTGCAAAAGGTGTCAGTTTTGTTGCCAGAAAAAATGTGAAAAACCCCTATTAGTATATTATCTACATGACTTTACCGAAAGACCCAAAGAATACTAATTCCTGCAATCACGAAAGCTTCAAATCGAGAGTTATTTTGACAGTTCCACGTCCGTTTCGGCGGGACGTTCCCTCGCGTGGTGCGACTCAGAGAGCGCACTCGGCACGAGCTTTGGGAAACCCGGAGGGCGGAAGGTCACAGCAAAACAAACAAATCCAAAACGTCTTAACCTTAAATTTCGATTTAAAGCTTTCGTGACTGCAGGGTTCATCTTCTTGGTTCTTTCGGTAAAGTCACGTAGAAGGGAAATAATAAAATAATAAAAATAAAACATAATAAAATTTCGATTTAAAGCTTTCGTAACTGCAGGGATTCATCTTTTTGGTTCTTTCGGTAAAGTCACGTAGAAGGGAAATAATAAAATAATAAAAATAAAACGTTATAAAATTTCGATTTAAAGCTTTCGTGACTGCAGGGATTCATCTTCTTGGTTCTTTCGGTAAAGTCACGTAGAAAAAAAAAAATGTAAATTTATTATTTCCATTCTACGTGACTTTACTGAAAGAATCAAGAAGACGTCCCAACCTGAATGTGACATTTTTCAGTCATCGGAGTCGACGAGTATGACACGAAGCCCAAGTCTGGAGGAGACTCGCCGAGGGACGAGGCCACGGATTCGTCGTGGAGCCCGGCGGAGGTGGAGGAGAGCGGTGACGGTGACTGTGACGGTGAGTAGCTCGGAGGGAGACGGGGGAGAGGTCACGGTGGGAGTTTGGGTCTCTTAGAGATGGGGTGAGAGGTCACGGTGGGAGTTTGGGTCTCTTAGAGACGGGGGAGAGGTCACGGTGGGAGTTTGGGTCTCTTAGAGACGGGGTGAGAGGTCACGGTGGGAGTTTGGGTCTCTTAGAGACGGGGGAGAGGTCACGGTGGGAGTTTGGGTCTCTTAGAGACGAGGGAGAGGTCACGGTCAGAGTTTGGGTCTCTTAGAGACGGGGGAGAGGTCACGGTGGGAGTTTGGGTCTCTTAGAGACGAGGGAGAGGTCACGGGGAGTTTGGGTCTCTTAGAGACGGGGTAGAGGTCACGGTGGGAGTTTGGGTCTCTTAGAGACGAGGGAGAGGTCACGGTGGGAGTTTGGGTCTCTTAGAGACGAGGGAGAGGTCACGGTGGGAGTTTGGGTCTCTTAGAGACGAGGGAGAGGTCACGGGGAGTTTGGGTCTCTTAGAGACGAGGGGAGAGGTCACGGTGGGAGTTTGGGTCTCTTAGAGACGAGGGAGAGGTCACGGTGAGAGTTTGGGTCTCTTAGAGACGGGGGAGAGGTCACGGTGGGAGTTTGGGTCTCTTAGAGACGAGGGAGAGGTCACGGGGAGTTTGGGTCTCTTAGAGACGGGGTAGAGGTCACGGTGGGAGTTTGGGTCTCTTAGAGACGAGGGAGAGGTCACGGTGGGAGTTTGGGTCTCTTAGAGACGAGGGAGAGGTCACGGTGGGAGTTTGGGTCTCTTAGAGACGAGGGAGAGGTCACGGGGAGTTTGGGTCTCTTAGAGACGAGGGGAGAGGTCACGGTGAGAGTTTGGGTCTCTTAGAGACGAGGGAGAGGTCACGGTGAGAGTTTGGGTCTCTTAGAGACGGGGGAGAGGTCACGGTGGGAGTTTGGGTCTCTTAGAGACGAGGGAGAGGTCACGGGGAGTTTGGGTCTCTTAGAGACGGGGTAGAGGTCACGGTGGGAGTTTGGGTCTCTTAGAGACGAGGGAGAGGTCACGGTGGGAGTTTGGGTCTCTTAGAGACGAGGGAGAGGTCACGGTGGGAGTTTGGGTCTCTTAGAGACGAGGGAGAGGTCACGGGGAGTTTGGGTCTCTTAGAGACGGGGTAGAGGTCACGGGGAGTTTGGGTTTCTTAGAGAATGGGGGGAGAGGTCAGTTTCAGTTTTGTTGCCAGAAAAAATGGAAAAACCCTGTTATTATTATTATTATAGTAAAGCTTTGTCAGCTAAACAGAACGTGGCCAATTCGTGACTAGCACAGCCCAATCTGGCCGTCGCCTGATGAAGCTGGTTGTAGTCACTGGCGAAACGTCGCGCCCGGATTGTAAATGTTGTCGCCTTGCTCTCCAACGCACAGCCGGTTAGGGGGGCACGGGGGTCAGAACGTGACCACACCAAACAGCACAGCGGCACGATAGCGGTGCAAAGCGTAGGTCAGGTGAGCAAATCGCTCTCGTCGGCTTGAAAAAAAAAAATTTGCGCGGCCGATCAAAAAAAATCACGCCAATTTCCCTAGCCCAGCTGTTTTCTAGCAAACCATTTCATGCTGCCGCTGCTGCTGCACCCTCGCCAGCGCGCGTTTAAACGTCGCGGTCGAACCCGCTGGGATGGCTCGCCGCGGTTCAGTGTCCGTGACGTATTTCTCGTCCGCCCTGCAGACCTTCTTGACGATCACGACCAACAGCACCAGCAGCACCAGCAGCAGCATCAGCAGCAGCAGCCGGAGTGCCCCGAGTGCGGCAAGCTGTTCGCCAACGAGCGCACGCTGCAGCGCCACCGCCGCACGCACTCTGGCGAGCGGCCGTACGCTTGCGGCGACTGCGGCAAGAGCTTCCCGCTGCTGTCGACGCTGCGCGACCACCAGGCGACTCACACCGGCGAGTGGCCGCACGTGTGCGAGCAGTGCGGCAAGGGCTTCGCGCGCGTCCAGAAGCTCCGCAAGCACCGCATGACACACACGGGCGAGCGTCCGCACGCTTGCCCCCACTGCGGCAAGGGCTTCGCGCAGCTGTCGAGCCTCAAGCGGCACGTGGGCACGCACGCAGGCGAGCGTCCGCACGCTTGCGACGAGTGCGGGCGAGGCTTCGCGAGCGTGTCGAGCCTCAAGACGCACCGACGCACTCACTCGGGGGAGCGCCCGCACGCTTGCGACGAGTGCGGGCGGGCGTTCTCGCAGGCGTCGACGCTCAAGGAGCACCGGCGGACGCACACGGGGGAGAGGCCCCACTCGTGCGACGACTGCGGCAAGGGCTTCTCCAGCGTCTCCAACCTCAAGAAGCACCGTCGCACTCACACGGGGGAGCGTCCGCACGCGTGCGGCGAGTGCGGGAAGCGTTTCTCGCAGACGTCGACTCTGCGCGAGCACCTCGAGATGCACACGGGCGAGTGGTCGCACGTGTGCGACGAGTGCGGAAAGGGTTTCTCGCGGGTCACCAACCTCAAGAAGCACCGCATGACGCACACGGGAGAGAGGCCGTACGTGTGCACGGCGTGCGAGAAGATGTTCGCCAGCGTCACCGACCTCAAGATCCACCAGCGCGTACACACCGGGGAGCGCCCGCACGTGTGCAAGGAGTGCGGCAAGGGGTTCTCGCGAGTGCACGACCTCAAGCTGCACAGGGGCACGCACCGCGGGGAGAAGCCGTACGCTTGCAAGGTGTGCGGCACCGCCTTCCAGAACCGCTACTTCATGAAGAGGCACCAGAAAGAGGAGCACGAGATGAAGGAGACGGAGAATTGACCAGGGGGGGCGGGCGGCGTGGGAGGTTTATACTTTAGCGTCTTTATTCTTTTCGTCTTAACTTTTCCTCGTGTTGAAACGGTTCAGTCTGCGGGCCCCGCGCACGGACCGCTACGTTTGTGTCCGTCGGCTCGCGGGCAAGGCCGTCGACGGCGTCTCGTGCTACGTTTGTGCGTTTCTTTTAAAATGTTTCCCCGTCGTGAAAAGCGTCGGCTGCTCCGCGCCCCGCGGATTGCCGTTGACGCAGGGGAGGGAATCGATCTCGAGAGGACTGCACCGAGGGCATCGTCGCCCCCCGCCGACGTCACCCCGAGGAACGGGGATCGGACTCGGGCTCGCTGTGACCCCCCCCCCCGCCCCCCCCAGCCCCCCCACGCCCCGCCCCCCCCGCCGCCGTCACCTCGCACGCCGCTGAGTTTGCGATTTGGTTAATTCGGTGGCGTTGTGGGGTTGTTTTGTGTGCGTCGCGTGTGTGTGTGTGGTGTGTGGTGTGTGTACGTGTAGTGGTGTGTGTGTGTGGAGTGTATAGTGTGTGTGTGTAGTGTGTGTGTAGTTTGCGTCGTGTGTGTGTGTGTGGTGTGTGTACGTGTAGTGGTGTGTGTGTAGTGTGTGTGTCTGTATGTGTGTGTAGTGTGTGTGTACGTGTAGTGGCGTGTGTGTGTCTGTGTGTGTAGTTTGCGTGTAGTGTGTGTGTCGTGCGTGTAGTGTGTGTGTCTGTGTGTAGTGGTGTGTGTGTGTAGTGGGGAGCGGTAGTGTAGCGGTTAGCGCGCCGCGCTATGAACCCGGCGACCCAGGTTCGATTCCTGCTCAAGGCCAACACCGGTGACGATTATCCGAACCGTCTTTCACAGGTGCTGCTGCTCGCTAACAGCACTTGCCACTACAGTCTGTGACAGGCTACACGGTGGGGGAGGTAGGGGGGGGAGTATCTTTGTCTTTATTTTCCCCGCGACGTCGTCGTTGTTGTTTTAGTTTCATCGTGAACAGGACCGCCGCGTGGCCCACATTCCCACCCGAGCACCTCGCCCCGGACCCTCCACCCCGTCAAGGCCACGTTCGTCTTCGCGAACACGCGGCCAGCGGCGAGTAGCCCCCCCGCCTCCCCCCCTCTCCCCTCCTCCCCGGCCACCCTCGTGGTGATTTGTGCTCCTGGCAGAGGTCGCAAACGGGTTTTGATTCCTTACCCGTAACCGTACCCGGCCGCACCAGGTTCGCAAACGGGTACCCGTACCCGGCCGGGTTACGGGTACCCGTTCCCTACCCGTACCCTACCCGAAATGAGTGACAATCACGGTTACTCACCAGTGACTCACGGCCTACCCGTACCCGGCCGCACCAGGGTCGCAAACGGCTACCCGTACCCGGCCGGCTACGGGTAGCCGGGTATATCGGGTAGGGTACGGGTATCGGGTACCCGGTTGCGACCTCTGCCCTGGGGTCAGAGAGCACCAATATGAAGCACTGAACATGCAGTGCCACGAAACGTCTCGGTGTCAGAAGGAAGTGGGCGGGCCACGTGTGCCCTGGGGCAAGACAACAATAAATAAATAAAACGACACAGCCGGGTATCGGGTAGGGTATGGGTATGGGGTAGGGTACGGGTATCGGGTAGGGTACGGGTATCGGGTAGGGTATGGGTAGGGTACGGGTATCGGGTAGGGTACGGGTATGGGTAGGGTACGGGTATCGGGTACCCGGTTGCGACCTCTGGCTCCCGGTCTCTCGAGTCCGCCGGTGGGGGCGGGCGCCTCGCGAATTCACTCTTAGATTAACAGGCGGTCGTTTGACTCGCGGGGTTTACGCGGTTAAAATCGCGCGTGCGCTTGTGCGTGCGCTTGTGCGTGCGCTTGTGCGTGCGCTTGTGCGTGCGCTTGTGCGTGCGCTTGTGCGTGCGCTTGTGCGTGCGCTTGTGCGTGCGCTTGTGCGTGCAGTGTGGTGTGTGTGGGGAGCGGTGGCATAACGGTTAGCGCCACGCCGCGCTACGAACCCGGCGACCCGGGTTCGATTCCCGCTCACGGCCAACGCCGTTAGTGACGGTTATCTGAACCGGTCCCGGGCCTCCCCTAGGTCGACTCAGCCTCAAAATGAGTACCCGGTGCGGTGATGGCCACCCACCCCGTGTGCCTCAGTGGCGGCCTTCGGAGGTGCTCGCTAACAGCACTTGCCCCTACAGTCTGTTAGAGGCTACACGGTGGAGGGGGGGGCTGGATCTTTGTGTGGGGGAATCGACACTTTGATTCGCCTTGACGGAAATGTTCCTCCGAGGCTGACGGTGCAAACCGAGAGGGTACAAGTGATATCGGCATTCCGCCCTCTCTGGCTTTCTACTCCACGACCCGAGTGTCCGTGGACTGTGTGTTGGGCTGTCGTTCTCGTCAACTTGTTGTCGGGGAATCTGAACGTGGGAGATTTAAGGGGAAGTTTCGTTTGCGGCTTTGCTGTTGCCTTTATTTTTTGTATAAATAGCATTAGCTGCTGTGCGCATGTGCGGTGCGTCCGGCTCTGTGCGTACCTGGTGCACTGTGTAAACATCGCCACGAGGTGAGACGAAGGCTCTGTGCGTACCTGGTGCGCTGTGTAAACATCGCCACTGGGGGAGACAAAGGCGGGCGGGCGCGCGGCGTTGGCCGCCCGCCCCCCCCCTCGTGCGGCCGTGCCGGCCTTCGTAGGTGCTGCTGCTCGCTTAGCAGCACTTGCCCCAACAGCCTGTTGAGGCTACACGGGCGATGGAGGCGACCTTTGTCTGTGTCTGGTGGCATATCTGCTGTATCTGGCGGCGTCGGCGGCGATGTGTGTGTGTCCGATTGTAGAGTAATTTAATGGTGGTGGGACGTCGGATTTGTCGGAAATATGGAGGAAGAAGATCGCATTACGTACACGGTCTTCCCAAGTGCTCTCCCAGTTTGGGGGGGTGAGGATTTCTCGTCTCTCCTCGCAAGCGGACGGTTGTTCTCCGACCACCCCAGTTTCAATTTGCCGATGTGGTGGTTTTATCGAACGAACGTCGCGATTTGTTCCCGGCTGGTGGCTTCCGCACGGTGACGGGAGAGGTTCGACTCCCGGCGCTGCCGACGACGGCGGCGGTGGCCGTGGTGGTGCCGCCCGCTACTCGCGACGTTTTTTTTTTGCGGCTCAGAAATGTTGCGACCTCCGCCGCCGTTCGCCGTGACCCAAAGGCGTTGGTCCAGAGGTTGCAACCGGGTACCCGATACCCGTACCCTACCCTACCCGATACCCGGCTACCCGTAACCGGCCGGGTACGGGTAGCCGTTTGCGACCCTGGTGCGGCCGGGTACGGGTAGGCCGTGAGTCACCGGTGAGTCGCCGTTTGTCACTCATTTCCCAACGTCTTGTCTCTTCTCACAATTCAAGTTCCTAGAATCAACCCACCCGCGCCTGCAACATGGCTTCCTCCCAGAGGTCGCAATCGGGTACCCGGCCATACCCGTACCCTACCCGTACCCGGCCGGGTACGGGTAGGGTACGGGTACGGCCAGGTAAAAGTACGGGTACCCGTTTGCGACCCTGGTGCGGCCGGGTACGGGTACGGGTACGGAATCAAAACCCGTTTGCGACCTCTGCGTTGGTCTGGAGGCCTCTGTCTGGAGGCTTCTGTCTGGAGGCTTCTGTCTGGAGGCCTCTGTCTGGACGCCTCTGTCTGGAGGCCTCTGTCTGGAGGCTTCTGTCTGGAGGCCTCTGTCTGGACGCCTCTGTCTGGAGGCCTCTGTCTGGAGGCCTCTGTCTGGAGGCTTCTGTCTGGAGGCCTCTGTCTGGAGGCCTCTGTCTGGAGGCTTCTGTCTGGAGGCTTCTGTCTGGAGGCTTCTGTCTGGAGGCTTCTGTCTGGAGGCCTCTGTCTGGACGCCTCTGTCTGGAGACCTCTGTCTGGAGGCTTCTGTCTGGAGGCTTCTGTCTGGAGGCCTCTGTCTGGAGGCCTCTGTCTGGTGGCTTCTGTCTGGAGGCTTCTGTCTGGAGGCCTCTGTCTGGAGGCCTCTGTCTGGACGCCTCTGTCTGGAGGCTTCTGTCTGGAGGCTTCTGTCTGGAGGCCTCTGTCTGGAGGCTTCTGTCTGGAGGCTTCTGTCTGGAGGCTTCTGTCTGGAGGCTTCTGTCTGGAGGCCTCTGTCTGGAGGCCTCTGTCTGGAGGCCTCTGTCTGGAGGCCTCTGTCTGGAGGCTTCTGTCTGGAGGCCTCTGTCTGGAGGCCTCTGACTGGAGGCCTCTGTCTGGAGGCCTCTGTCTGGAGGCCTCTGTCTGGAGGCCTCTGTCTGGAGGCTTCTGTCTGGAGGCTTCTGTCTGGACGCCTCTGACTGGAGGCCTCTGTCTGGAGGCCTCTGTCCGGAGGCTTCTGTCTGGAGGCTTCTGTCTGGAGGCCTCTGTCTGGAGGCCTCTGACTGGAGGCCTCTGACTGGAGGCCTCTGTCTGGACGCCTCTGTCTGGAGGCCTCTGTCTGGAGGCCTCTGTCTGGAGGCCTCTGACTGGAGGCCTCTGTCTGGACGCCTCTGTCTGGAGGCCTCTGTCTGGACGCCTCTGTCTAGAGGCTTCTGTCTGGAGGCCTCTGTCTGGAGGCCTCTGTCTGGAGGCCTCTGTCTGGACGCCTCTGTCTGGACGCCTCTGTCTGGAGGCCTCTGTCTGGAGGCCTCTGTCTGGAGGCCTCTGACTGGAGGCCTCTGTCTGGAGGCCTCTGTCTGGAGGCCTCTGTCTGGACGCCTCTGTCTGGAGGCCTCTGTCTGGAGGCCTCTGACTGGAGGCCTCTGTCTGGAGGCCTCTGTCTGGAGGCTTCTGTCTGGAGGCCTCTGTCTGGAGGCCTCTGTCTGGAGGCTTCTGTCTGGAGGCCTCTGTCTGGAGGCCTCTGTCTGGAGGCTTCTGTCTGGAGGCCTCTGTCTGGAGGCCTCTGTCTGGACGCCTCTGTCTGGAGGCTTCTGTCTGGAGGCCTCTGTCTGGAGGCCTCTGTCTGGAGGCCTCTGTCTGGAGGCCTCTGTCTGGACGCCTCTGACTGGAGGCCTCTGCTCGTGCACGAACCAGCGGGCGTGGGCCACACGGCGGGGTTTTCGTGGGACGTTGTTGGTTTTGTCTTTTTTTGTTTGCTGGTTTTTGGGCTCGTTCCACCAGGGGAGCCACTTTTGATCCAGTGACGTGATGAAGTTGGGCCGCGTCACGAACGATTGTCGCCCAGCCTTCTTACTCCCCCCCCTCCCCATGTGATTCGATGCGTTGTCAAAAGTCAGGTTAGTGGGGGGCGGTGGTGGTGGTGGTGTTTTTTGGTAATTTTGTTGTTGGTGTTGGTGTTGTTGTTGGTGGTGCTTTGCAATTCCATTCAGGATTTCTCCTCTCAATGTCGTGGCGAATATCCGCGGGAAGATTTGGGGGTGGTGATGGGGTAATGTGGTGGTGATGTGGTGGTGAGGTGGGGGTGGTGGGTGTCGACCGCGGGGCATTTGCAAAACGAATTCGTTTTCCAGCGACAAAACAAATGGCCAATCGCCTGCGCGATACGGGAAAACGTGAATAACACTGGTCAACACACTTTTTCTGGCATAAGGTTGTCCAACGTTTTTAAGGTAATTTTGGGGGGGGGGGGTGCTGATTCCAAATCTGGCATCCGTTTTTGTCTATCACATCAGGTTTTCGAGATATCAAATATTGCATTTTCAATAAAAAAAACTGCAGAAGAAAAATATTAAATAAATGTGGATATCTACATGAAATAATATTGTAAACACACTATCATAAAAATACCAGCACCATATTTTAACACTAAAGCAGTCACTGACTCGCAACAACTTGCAATCATAAGTGACGGAGTTAATTTCGGGTGAAATCAATGAAAATGTGGTATGCCGATAGCAGAGGTGGGACAAAGTCATTGTTATGCAAGTCCAAGTCGAGTCGCAAGTCATCAAATTCATGACTCGAGTCTGACTCGAGTCCAAGTCACATGACTCGAGTCCACACCTCTGGCCGATAGCATACAAATGAGATGTGATGGAGCAAATCTGAGATCAGATTTGGAATCGGCACCCTGAAATGAGTCTAGAACAGCTGCAAAAGGCCAGGCCAGAAAAACATGTTTTTTGTTGTTGTTGTTGTTGACCAGTGTAAGTGACAGAGTTAATTTCGGGTAAAATCAATGAAAACGGGGTATGCCGATAGCATAAAAATGAGATGCGAAGAGCAAATCTGAGATCAGATTTGGAATGGGCACCCTGAAATGAGTCTAGAACAGCTGCAAAAGTCCAGGCCAGAAAATAATGTTTTTTTTTGTTGTTGACCAGTGTTAATCGCTTAACACTGGTCAACAACTGACGGTGCCACTGCTTGTGGTGCCGCACGTGTCGCGTGAGTTTGTCGCACCCCCCCCCCCAAAACCTCCTCCTACCCTCCTGTTAAAACTCGAAGTCACCAATAAAAAGCGATCTTTTGACAGGGAAACAAACGGCAACCACAACTCCCGATCGGTGTTTTTCGTGTTTTGTTTGGGGGCGTTTTTGGTTAAAACAATTTTTTTTATAAATCAGTGGTTGGCAGAGGTCGCAACCGGGTACCCGATACCCGGCTACCCGTACCCGGCCGGGTACGGGTAGCCGTTTGCGACCCTGGTGCGGCCTGGTACGGGTACGGGTAAGGAATCAAAACCCGTTTGCGACCTCTGGTGGTTGGTCACGGAACTGGGTGGGGTGGGGGGGTGGGTGTTGTCTAACAAAACTAAAAACCTGCCCCGGCTATTTTGTAAACACGAGGCCTGTGGAGCCCTCGGAACTCGGTCCGTGCGGCAATTCTCGACCTTCGTCGAAACGCGTTCAAGTTCATGTATTAGGTGTAGCCCTGTGAGCCATTCGGCTCTTGAATCGGGTGCAACCGCAACAAACAGAAGAAAACATCTTATAGTGAATATGTGACTGAGTGCAAACAGAAAATCCAAGAAAAGACAGCAAAATATTGCAGAAAAAGCACCGTACACCAACGCTGTGTGCAAAAATCCCAGTGGGATGCAAGTCAAACAACAACCACAAGACAACTTCGATTAAGGCCATCAGTCTAACTCTGCACTACAACAAACAAACATGGCCAAACCAAAAAACGTTTCGAAAATCACCAAAATAAAGCCATAAAAGTCAAACAACAACAACCACAAGACAACTTAGATTAAGGCCATCAGTCTAACTCCGTACTACAACAACACAAACATGGCCAAACCAAAAAACTTTCGAAAATCACCAAAATAAAGCCATAAAAGCAATGAAACAGTGGTCATAGGAACTGTGAGCGAATTTTCACAATAAACGACTTAAACAACATGTACTACCAAACTCATGCAGCCATAGCTGGCTGCATGAGTCACTCCACTGATAGGCCTCGGCAAGGTTCTTTCGGTAAAGTCACGTATAAAGATAAAATAATAAATTAAATAATAGCAT
Source organism: Lampetra fluviatilis (assembly GCF_964198595.1). Lineage (NCBI taxonomy): Eukaryota > Metazoa > Chordata > Hyperoartia > Petromyzontiformes > Petromyzontidae > Lampetra > Lampetra fluviatilis. Next base: position 8,633,633 of record NC_136329.1, read on the forward strand.
ACTACGACGTTTCGATTGCCCCCTCCCTCTCTCCGCCCCCGCCCCCTCTCTATATGTAAGGCCTCGTCACAGAAACGACCTCTCTCTTTCTGCCGATACGTGTTCTCTCTGTGTGTCTTTGTGATGTCTGTCTGCTTGTGTGTCTGTCTATAGTTTTCTGGTTAGATTTGTGTTGCTATTTCTTTTATACCTGATGATGATTGCTTATGTTGCAATCGAAACGTCGTAGTATGCTATTATTTAATTTATTATTTTATCTTTATACGTGACTTAACCGAAAGAACCAAAGAATAATTCCTGCAGTCACGAAAGCTCCAAAATTGAGAAGGTAAGGTAATTGTACCCTTTTTACCGGGTGTAAAGGTAAAGGGTAAAGGTGTCGACATGCCAAGGGGTAAGGGTAAAGGGTAGGGTAAAAGGTAGGCTCGTTGCTTTTTACCTTTTACCTGCTAAAGAGTAAAAGGTAGGGTAGAGTGATTGTATTGTGGTAAGGTAAAAGGTAGGCTCGTTTTTACACTTTTACCTTACCTTGCCGAGGCCCACTCGACAACAGCAGGAGCATCAGTCGGAGTATCAACATTTTTCAATGCACCTTTAAGATCAGCACGCTAGGTGCCGTGCCGTGCCACGCGATCCTACACCGTGCCATGTGGGTTTGCTGGCTCCACCAGAACAACAACAACGACCAAGCCACACGAGTGGGTGCCTTGGATGTGGTGCCGATTGTCAATGGATGGCTCCCTATTGGTCAACCACGTTATGTATGCCGATGATTTGGTAATTGCTGCTCATTCAGAGGAGGAGTTGGAGACGCTGCTGCTGAAACTGGAGCGTGCCACTAAGAGGTGGGGCCTTACCATCAGCCCCACCAAAACTAAGCACCTGCCTGGGTATTTTGTACCATCGGATACTCCACCCCCACAACTCCCAATCGGTGATGGGGCAGTTGTGGAGAGAGTGGAGAGTTTCCCATACCTGGGCAGTGTGCTCTTGACCGGCTCCGGTTTAACAGCAGAGGTCTCACTCCGAATCAGTCGAGGGGCAATATCTTTTCATCGGTTGCGTAACGGGAGGGGTGGGGCTGGGTGGGGAGGGGTGGGGCTGGGTGGGGAGGGGTGGGGCTGGGTGGGGAGGGGTGGGGCTGGGTGGGGAAGGGTGGGGCTGGGTGGGGAGGGGTGGGGCTGGGTGGGGAGGGGTGGGGCTGGGTGGGGAGGGGTGGGGTGGGGCTGGGTGGGGAGGGGTGGGGAGGGGTGGGGCTGGGTGGGGAGGGGTGGGGCTGGGTGGGGAGGGGTGGGGCTGGGTGGGGGAGGAGTGGGGCTGGGTGGGGAGGGGTGGGGCTGGGTGCGGAGGGGTGGGGCTGGGTGCGGAGGGGTGGGGCTGGGTGCGGAGGGGTGGGGCTGGGTGGGGCTGGTCACCCCGTGGTGCCCTTATAAAACTCAACGTTTAACCTACTCACGCCGGCTTGTGCCCGCCCTCACAGTCGGCCATATTTGCGGAATACACCACGTGGCCATTGACCCTGCAGGCCATTGACCGAGCAACCCAACGTGTTCCTACCAGCTCCCTCCCCTCCGCAGCAGGAATGTGTTAAAACAAATCGCGACGTTTCGATCGCAACATCATCTGTGGGTGTTCCACCTGATGAGGACTGCGATCGAAACGTCGAACTACGTGGACTTTACCGAAAGAACCAAAGAGAGTGGATTCCTGCAGTCACGAAAGCTTCAAATCAACGATTTAAAGGGCCTCGATTTTGATGCAGCTGCGTTACCCCCCCCCCCCTCGTGACTCCCCGCGCTGCAAGTGAGTCGCCTTGGCCCGCACACAGCCGCCCCCCCCTCCCACATTCACGTTCAGGCCCCCCCCCCCCCCCGTGACTCCCCGCGCTGCAGGTGAGTTACCTTGGCCCGCACACAGCCGCCCCCCACATTCACATTCAGGGCCCCCCTCGTGACTTCCCGCACTGCAAGTGAGTCGCCTTGACCAGCACACAGCCGCCCCCCCTTCCCCCCCCCCCCCACATTCACGTTCAGGGCCCCACCCCCTCTCTCGTGACTCCCCGCACTGCAAGTGAGTCGCCTTGACCAGCACACAGCCGCCCCCCCCTTCCCCCCCCCCCACATTCACGTTCAGGGCCCCACCCCCCTTTCTCGTGACTCCCCGCACTGCAAGTGAGTCGCCTTGACCAGCACACAGCCGCCCCCCCCTTCCCCCCCCCCACATTCACGTTCAGGGCCCCACCCCCTTTCTCGTGACTCCCCGCACTGCAAGTGAGTCGCCTTGGCCCGCACACAGCCGCCCCCCACTTCCCCCCCCCACATTCACGTTCAGGGCCCCACCCCCTCTCTCGTGACTCCCCGCACTGCAAGTGAGTCGCCTTGGCCAGCACACAGCCGCCCCCCGCCTCCCACATTCACGTTCAGGGCCTCCCCCTCCCCCCCACAAGGCGCGCCAACCACTCACAGCCCGCCGCGGCTGTGACGACAGCGATGACGCGGGCGATGACGGCGGCTGTGACGTAGGGCGGTGACGTCACCGCGAGGTCGCCTCGCTCTCTGTGGCTCCTGGTGGCTCCTGGTGGCTCTCTGTGGCTCCTGGTGGCTCCTGGTGGCTCCTGGTGGCTCTCTGTGGCTCCTGGTGGCTCCTGGTGGCTCTCTGTGGCTCCTGGTGGCTCCCTGTGGCTCCTGGTGGCTCCCTGCGACTCTCTGTGGCTCCCTGTGGCTCCTGGTGGCTCCACGCGGCTCTCTGTGGCAGCGACATCGCCGTGAAGGTGCTGCCAGCACGCTGACTCCACCACGCGTGAGATAGCGCTGGCGACTAATCACAACTACTCTGTAGTCGTGATACATCGTGGTGGTGGTGGTGGTGGAGTGGTGGTGGAGTAGTGGTGGTGGTGTGGTGGTGGTGTTGTTGGTGGTGTTGGTGGAGTGGTGGTGGTGTTGTATGTGGAGTGGTGTTGGGGGTGGAGTGGTGGTGGTGTTGGTGGTGGAGTGATGGTGTTGGTGGTGGTGGTGTTGTTGCTGGAGTGGTGGTGGTGGTGGTGGTGTTGGGGGTGGAGTGGTGGTGATGTTGATGGAGTGGTGGTGGTGTTGTTGGTGGTGTTGATGTTGATGGAGTGGTGGTGGTGTTGTTGGTGGTGGTGTTGATGTTGATGGAGTGGTGGTGGTGTTGTAGTTGCTGGAGTGGTGGTGGTGGAGTGGTGGTGTTGGTGGAGTGGTGGTGGTGTTGTTGGTGTTGGTGGAGTGGTGGTGGTGGAGTGGTGTTGGTGGTGGTGGTGTTGTTGATGTTGTTGCTGGAGTGGTGGTGGTGGTGTTGTTGGTGGTGGTGTTGTTGGTGGTGTTGTTGTTGGTGGAGTGGTGGTGTTGGTCGAGTGGTGGTGGAGTGGTGGTGTTGTTGGTGGTGGAGTGGTGGTGGTGGTGTTGGTGGTGGTGTTGATGTTGTTGCTGGAGTGGTGGTGGTGGTGTTGTTGGTGGAGTGGTGGTGTTGTTGTTGGTGGAGTGATGGTGGTAGTGGAGTGGTGGTGGTGTATGTGGAGTGGTGGTAGTGGTGGTGTTGGTGGTGTTGTTGGTGGAGTGGTGGTGGAGTTGTGGTGGTGGTGTTGTTGGTGGAGTGGTGGTTGTGTTGATGTTGGTGGAGTGGTGGTGGTGTTGGTGGTGTTGTTGGTGGAGTGGTGGTGTTGTTGGTGTTGGTGGAGTGGTGGTGGTGGTGTTGATGTTGTTGTTGGTGGTGTTGTTGGTGGAGTGGTGGTGGTAGTGTTGTTGGTGGTGGTGGTATTGTATGTGGAGTGGTGGTGTTGGTGGAGTGGTGGTGGAGTGGTGGTGTTGTTGGTGGTGGTGGAGTGGTGGTGTTGGTGGTGGTGTTGTTGTTGATGTTGCTGGAGTGGTGGTGGTGGTGGTGTTGTTGGTGGAGTGGTGGTGGTGGTGTTGTTGGTGGAGTGGTGGTAGTAGTGAAGTGGTGGTGGTGTATGTGGAGTGGTGGTAGTGGTGGTGTTGGTGGTGTTGTTGTTGTTGGTGGAGTGGTGGTGGAGTTGTGGTGGTGGTGTTGTTGGTGGAGTGGTGGTTGTGTTGATGTTGGTGGAGTGGTGGTGGTGTTGGTGGTGTTGTTGGTGGTGGTGTTGTTGATGTTGTTGGTGGAGTGGTGGTGTTGTTGGTGGAGTGGTGGTGTTGTTGTTGGTGGAGTGGTGTTGTTGATGTTGTTGGTGGAGTGGTGTTGTTGATGTTGTTGTTGATGTTGTTGTCGTATCGGCCGGCCCGTTACGTCCACGTTGTTCGTGAGCGCGTGGTTTAGACGTCTCTAGCGAGTGACGTCATTCATTTAACCACCACGTGACAGCCCTCCAAGCCCAGACAGCCGTCACTACCTCGCCTGGTCTACAGGAGGTCGTGGGTTCGATCCCAACCCTGACGACGCCTGCTGCTGCTGTAGATTTGGAGTCTGCGTCTCTCTCATCATCATCACGGTGGCTAGGAGATGTTGACTACCTCGCCTGGTCTACAGGAGGTCGTGGGTTCGATCCCGACCCTGACGACGCCTGCTGTTGCTGCTGTAGATTTGGAGTCTGCGTCTCTCTCATCATCATCACGGTGGCTAGGAGATGTTGACTACCTCGCCTGGTCTACAGGAGGTCGTGGGTTCCATCCCGATCCTGACGCCTGCTGCTGCTGTATATTTGGAGTTTGCGTCTCTCATCGTAGTGTGGATTTATCTCCGGGTGCTCCGGTTTTTCCCCTCCCACATTTAGAATCAACATCACCACGCGCTCAGAGAAGTTGGCTGCCGCTATAAATTTCCACGCGCTGACGATGATGATGATGATGACGATGCTGACGATGATGACGATGCTGACGATGGTGATGATGCTGACGATGGTGATGATGACGATGCTGACGATGATGACGATGCTGACGACGATGACGATGCTGACGATGATGACGATGCTGACGATGATGATGATGACGATGCTGACGATGATGACGATGCTGACGACGATGATGACGATGACGATGCTGACGATGATGATGATGACGATGATGACGATGCTGACGACGATGATGACGATGACGATGCTGACGATGATGATGATGACGATGCTGACGATGATGATGATGACGATGCTGACGATGATGACGATGCTGACGACGATGACAATGCTGACGATGATGATGATGACGATGCTGACGATGATGACGACGAAGATGATGATGATGCTGACGATGATGACGATGCTGACGATGATGATGATAATCCAATTGGTTGAGCAGCTACCATTAGCGATGTTAGTCAGGTCGCTTCTAAACAAGAGGCTTTGTAGCGGTGCCTTGCGTGGAAAATAAACACAAAAACGTGAGTGCTGTACTCACCAAGTATGACCCTTCATGTAGCCACCACATTACCTTCGCTACTACAGCATGTGGCTCGGCATGCCATCCTGGGTGTGTCTGTGGGTCTCTGTGTGTGTGTGTACGTTGAATTTCTTTTGCACCGTACATAGCCAACCATGCTCATCTGTGGGTCTCTGTGGGTCTGGGTGTCTGTGGGTCTCTGTGGGTCTGGGTCTCTGTGGGTCTCTGTGGGTCTCTATTGGGCTAGGCGTATGTGTATGTTGAATTTCTTTCGCACCTTAACCGTGCTAATCTGTGGGTCTGTATAGGTGTCTCTGGGTCTGGGTGTCTGTGGGTCTCTGTGGGTCTCTGTGGGTCTCTGTGGGTCTCTATGGGTTTCTGTGGGTCTGGGTGTCTGTAGTTCTCTGTGGGTCTCTATGGGTCTCTGGGTTTGAGTGTCTGTGGGTCTCTGTGGGTCTCTATGGGTTTCTGTGGGTCTGGGTGTCTGTAGGTCTCTGTGGGTCTCTGGGTGTCTGTGGGTGTCTGTGGGTCTCTAAGGGTCTCCATGGGTCTGGGTCTGTGTGGGTTTCCATGGGTCTCCATGGGTCTAGGTGTCTGTGGGTGTCTGTGGGTCTCTGTGGCTCTGGGCGTCCGCGATTGTGTGATGCAGACAATCTTCACGATCGCCCCCGGACGTTTCTCTTCTCCGCCACTGACAAGCGCAACTCCACAACTCGTCTCGTTTGCTGTCTCTCCCCCTCTCTCCCCCTCTCCTCCCCCCCAGCAGCTGCGCGGTGCGGCGCCGTCCGGCGGCAACCGCGAGAGAGAACCAAGCGAAGGCGCCGCCGAAGCCGCGGGGAAACAATCGGCGCGTCCCAACCACCGGGCTTTGCCGGGCCTTGCCGGGCACCTTTCCCGTTGCCGTGCGCGGGGCGGCGGGGGGCGGGGGGGGCCGGCTTCGCGCGCCTCGGTGGCGGTCGGTCGGTCACGAGGAGGAGGAGGTGGGGGGGGGTTGGGGGGTGGGGGTGTTGAGGTGGGTTGGGGGGGGGGGCGGCGGCCCCCACCGATGGCCTCTGCTGCTGCCCTCATGCCCGGCGGGAGGCTGCTGATCAAGCAGGAGCGTGAGGACGAGGTGGAGGAGCCATCGTCGCCGCCACCGCCGTCGTCGCCGCCGCCGCCGCCGCCATGCGGTGATGGCGGCGGTGCGTGGCCGGGCCTCGTCGTGAAGCGTGAAGGTGAGAGAGGCGCTCTCGCTGCCGTGAGGACGGAGCCGCGGCCGTGGTGGTCCGTTGGTGTCTCCGCGGGTCTCTGTGGGTGTCTCTGTGGGTGTCTCTGTGGGTCTCTGTGAGTCTCTATAGGTGTCTCCGCGGGTCTCTGTGGGTCTCTGGATGTCTGTGCGGGTCTCTGTGGGTGTCTCCGCGGGTCTCTGTGGGTCTCTGTGGGTCTCTGTGGGTGTTTCTATAGGTGTCTCCGCGGGTCTCTGTGGGTCTCTGTGGGTCTCTGTGGGTGTCTCCGCGGGTCTCTGTGGGTCTCTGTGGGTGTCTCTATAGGTGTCTCCGCGGGTCTCTGTGGGTCTCCTCGGGTCTGTGGGTCTCTGTGGGTCTCTGTGGGTCTCTGTGGGTGTCTCTATAGGTGTCTGTGTGGGTCTCTGTGTACGTGTGTGCGTGTTGAACCGTGGCGTACGTAGCCAACCGTGATGATCTGCGGATTTCTGTGAGTCTCTGCGGGCCTCTGTGGGTGTCTCTGTGAGTCTCTGTGGGTGTCTCTATTGGTCTGGGTGTCTGTGGATGTCTGTGTATGTGTGTATGTTGAACTTCTTTCGCACCATATGTAGCAAACCGTAATCATCTGTGGGTCTCTGTGGGTGTCTCTGTGGGTCTGGGTGTCTGTGCGGGTCTCTGCCTATGTGTGCATTTTGAACCACACCATACATAGCCAACCGTGTATAATCTGTGGGTCTCTGTGGGTGCCTCTGTGTGTGTGGGGAGCGGTGGTGCAGCGGTTAGCGCGACGCTGCGCTACGAACCCGGCGACCCGGGTTCGATTCCCGCTCACGGCCAACAGCACCACCCAGTGACGATTATCTGAACCGGTCCTGGGCCTCCCCTAGGACGACTCGGCCTCAAATGAGTAGCTGGTGCAGTGTGTAGTGAACATCGCCACTGGGGAGACAAAGACGGCCGGGCGTGATGTGCTGGCCATCCACCCCCTCGTGTGCCGTGCCGGCCTTCATAGGTGCTCGCTAACAGCACTTGCCCCCAACAGTCTGTTGAGGCTACATGGGGGATCTTTGTCTTTGTGTGCTGAACGTGGGTCCAGGTGCGTAGGCTCAAATAAATGAGTGTGTGGGGGGGGGCGGGGGGGTGAAAGGTGGCGATGATGATGGTGGCGATGGTGGCGATGGTGGCGGTGATGATGGTGGCGGTGATGATGGTGGCGGTGATGATGGTGGTGGTGGTGATGGTGAAGGTGGCAATGATGATGATGATGGTGGTGGTGGTGGCAACGATGATTGTGGTGACGGTAAAGGTGGCGATGATGATGATGATGCCGATAATCATGGTGGTGGTGGCGACGATGGCGTCGATGAACGTGGTGACGGTGAAGGTGGCGATGATGTTAATGGCGATGACGGTGATGGAGGAGGCTGGGCTCGCGGCCACACGGAGAATCCGGACGAGGGGCTGAGGGACTTTTCATCGATTGAAGTGAGTCTCCTCATTGCATCACAGCCGGTGTCTCTGAGGCTCATCATGGCGTTCCCCTGATCTGTCAAACTTTCAACAGCTGTTGAGCGTCTTGAGCCAACTTAACCACAGGCTCGGTAACCTCGCGTTCAGATGAATTGGGTCATGCTGCTGCTGCGCATTCGCACGTGATGGTGGATGGTAAGCCACATGGTTGAGCTGCGATCATTAAGTGAAAGCCAGGGTCACTTCAGAATAAACTCCTTGAAAAAAGTGTAATAACAGCCATAGAGGGTTCACGTGGGGATTGGCTTGCCGGTCCTGCTTTGTAGCCAATAAGGGTTGAGACAGGGAGCATGGCCCCGGCGTGATCACGGCATGTCAGCAGGGGTGATTGGCCTGGCCATTCGGGGCCCCAGCTAATGGGGAGCCGGATGAGGGACGTGGTCCCGGGATTGACAGGGAACCATCGAGAACGGTCAAGGCTGTCCATGGAGGATTGGCTGGGAGGACCACGTGACAAAGGGATTAAGAGAGAGAGAGAGAATGATCGGGAGCAGACTTGGGAACGACAAGAGCAGGGGTCACGCGCGTACGGGGGCTCTGGGTGCCACGTGCGCGGTGGAGACTTGGTGTGAAGTCTGCCCTCTCTCCGTTGTCTGCCAGCAACGGAGAGTGTGTGAGTAAAGTGTATTGTGGAAGTGGAAATAAAAATGACTGATTCCGAAGCCGTCTCAAGAAGGATTATTAAGCTATATTCTTGGTTCTTTCGGTAAAGTCATGTAGAAGGGAAATAATAAAATAATAAAAATTAAACAATAAAATACTCACAACGTTTCGATTGCAACACAAGCAATCGTCACGTGTTGCAATGAAAACGTCCTGAGAATTTTATTGTTTAATATTTTTATTATTTTATTATTTCCCTTCTACGCGACTACAGCTCTTTGCTCACAGATGTCCAGTTAGGTGACACGGGGTCAGACCGTTACAACAACAAATGATGCAAACGCACGATCGGAGTTCAAAAAGTGTAGGAAAGGTAAATGGATCACTTAAAAATAGATGCAAATAAAACTAAACATTTTTTGTTAATGTTACCAGGTTAAATTCCACTGAGCTATTAGCATATTTTCCAGAAGTGACTCTTCCTATTACAAATCATCACTCAACAAATTAGCTCATCGTCATCATCATCGTCGTGTGGAAATTCATAGCCGCGGCCACATACCCTAAATAATAGAGTCTGAACGCACGACGATCCTAAATGTGGAGGGAAAAACCACAGAGAGAGAGAGACGCAGACTCCAAATCTACAGTAACAGGCGTCGTCAGGGTCGGGATCGAACCCACGACCTCCTGCACACCAGGCGAGGTAGTTAACATCTCCTACCCACCATGGTGATGATGAGAGACACGCAGACTCCAAATCTACAGCAGCAGGCATCGTCAGGGTCGGGATCGAACCCACGACCTCCTGCGTACCAGGCGAGGTAGTCAACATCTCCTAGCCACCGTGATGATGATGATTATGATGAGAGACGCAAACTCCAAATCTACAGCAGCAGACGTCGTCAGGGTCGGGATTGAACTCACGACCTCCTGCACACCAGGCGAGGTAGTCAACATCTCCTAGCCACCGTGATGATGAGAGACGCAGACTCCAAATATACAGCAGCAGGCGTCAGGGTCGGGATTGAACTCACGACCTCCTGCGTACCAGGCGAGGTAGTTAACATCTCCTAGCCACTGTGGTGACGATGATGAGAGAGAGACGCAAACTCCAAATCCACAGCAGCACGCGTCGTCAGGCTCGGGATGTGACCCCTGACCTTGCCACGTTCTCGCCTCGAACCCCGCCAGCAGGCCGACGCCGCGGCCGCCCCCCGAGACGCGGCGGCCCCCCGCAAGCGCAGGAGGCCCAGGGAGAAGAAGACGATCGAAGCGGCGGTGCGCCGGATGGCGGCGGGCGCCTGCCCGGCTCGGCACGGCGGCGGGGCGTCGCGGCGCGAGACGCGTCCCTCCGTGGTGGCCGTGGGGCCCGACTGCGGCTGCAAGCGCGAGTGCTTCGCCAAGGTGGACGAGGACTACCGCCGGGAGATCTGCTCCCACTTCTGGCGGGAGCTGGGCCGCGGCGGCTACGACGCGCAGACGGCGTACCTCTTCGGCAGGATCCTGGTGCAGGACGTGAAGCGGCGCTACTCCAAGAGCGCCCGGGACAAGCGCTCGTGCAGCGTCGCCTACCACGTCGCCACGCCGGCGGGAGGAGGGGGGGGGCGGAGGAGGAGGAGGCGGAGGCGACGTGCAGGTGTGCAAGAAGGCGTTCGCGAGCATCTACGGGATATCGCGCGGCCGCATCGACGTGCTCGTGTCCAAGAAGAAGAAGATGGTGGCGAGGGGAGAGGCGCCCGCGACGGCGGCGACGGCGGCGGCGGTGGTGACGGCGGCGGCGGCGACCGCGGCGGTGACGTCGTCGCTGCCGCGTGACCGCCGGGGCCTACGCAAGGGCCGTCCGCGAGCCCTCGCCGAAATCCTTCGCTTCCGGGCCGCGGCGGAAACCGCCGCGGCCGGTTTCAAGAGTCAGCCGAGGGATCAGCGGCCCTGACGCTCCCCGCGGATCGTCGCGGCGCCGTCACCACGGCGAGCTGCGTCCGCCGCGGCCGTCCGGAACGCTCTCTCCCGTTCCGGGAGCTGCGATGCACTTTGACGTCGTCGTCTAAGTTGACAAACTCGTTTCTTTAGAAATTATTTTTTTTGCGTTTGGTTTGTTGTCCACCTTTCTTCCCCCCCCCCCCCCCGCGCACCTCCGATGAGCACGGTCGGTTACGTACGGTGCGAAAGAAGTTCAACGCACATACACACACAGAGACCCACAGACACCCAGACCCATAGACACCCAGACCGCATGAGACACACACAGAGACCCACAGACACCCAGACCCATAGAGACCCACCGAGACCCACAGGTTAGCTCGGTTGGCTACGTACAGTGTACAAGAAGTTCAACGCACATACACACAGAGACTCACAGACACCTATGAAGGCCGGCACGGCACACGAGGGGGTGGGTGGCCAAACCACGTCTGGTCGCCTTTGACTCCCTAGTGGCGATGTTTACACATCGCACCAGGTACTAATTTGAGGCTGAGTCGATCTAAGGGAGGCCCAGGACCGGTTCAGATAATCGTCACTGGTGTTTGCTGTGAGCTGGAATCGAACCCGGGTCGCCAGGTTCATAGCGCAGCGCGCTAACCACTACACTACCGCTCCCCACAACATACAACATACACACGCAGAGACCCACAGACACACAGATATCCACAGACCCACAGACACCCACAGACATCTATAGAGACCCACAGACCCACAGATTAACACGGTTGGCTACATACAGTTCCATCGAATTTCAACGTACATACAGATACCCATAGACACCCAAACCAATAGAAACCCACAGAGAGGCACAGATTAGTGCGGTTGGCACACGTAAGGCGGTGCAAAAGAAGTTCAACAAACAACCGCCATTTGCCACTAAGTGGCGTTAACGTCACCACGACGCTTGTGCCAGGCTATGTGCACCTTGAGGCCACGTGAAGTGTCGAACGCCCGCTGGCAGGAGGTCACGAGGCAGACCCAGCAGGTACCACGGGTCGACTGACTGAGATGATCGAGATGACTGGCTGATGAACACCTGTGCCCCCTACTGTGCTAACTTGCTGTGCTTTAGCCACCCGGCGCACCGCTCGTTGTTGTGAGCGTCGCTCCTCCGCCCTCCGTTGTTGTTGGAGGCCGACTGCCTCCAACTGCCCAGTAGCGTCCTTCACGAGCCTCCTCCACAGAGGCCGATCTTGACACCGCTGGTACCGGTCATCGTCAAGTCCACTCAGACAGAGACCCATAGACACCCAGACCCACAGAGACCCACAGAGACCCACAGGTTAGCGCGTTTGTGCCACATACGGCGGTGCATAAGAAGTAGAGTGCGTACGTAACCGTTCACTCGACCGACCACCGCTTCAATTGCCCGACCGAATGTGGGACGAGCGCGATGATCGTTGGCATGGGCTCGCCACTGTTCTCTCTCGTGTGTGTGCCGCTGGAAGGGAGGTGATGGGTGGGGCTTCGCGACCAGCATCGCCATCATCAGCCGCGTCGTGGTTGGGTGGTGCGTAGGGGCGGCCGCCATTTTGTTTTTACAGGGGCCTGAGTAAGGGGCCGTTTATAAATGACGTCACGCACCTGGGGGGGGGGGGTCAGACATTTGTGACGATGTGTGACGACGGGGGGCGGGGGGGTTTGAGAAATGTGACGTCACATCAAAATGCGCAACTTTAAATAAATATAGACAACACGTTCTACTTAATTAAATTGACTTTCTAATAAATGTTTTCTCCTGCAACATCAGAGTGCAGCGCCACATTAAATACGCACAACAATGACAATAGTTTAAAGCGATTTGAAGCATTTTTGGGGGGGGGGGGAGGGGGGCAGAGCTTTGTGACGTCATATTTGAGAGGGGGGGGTCTGACTTTTTGTGACGCCGTGTGACGAGGGGGGGGGGGGTTAAAAATCGTCCAAAATCGCGTGACATCATTTATGGACGGCCCCTAACAACAAAAAGTCGTCCATTTTAAATATTTTCTTGTTCGAGGGTTAGAATCCGCGTGAAGTATAAACCTGTCGGTTTAACCCGCGCGGAGCCCACTCGGTGTGGGTTTGTGCCACGCAAAGACGTGGGGCCCTATTTTTTTGTCGGTATCAGAAGTGTGGAAAAATAAGAATAGGTTTTAGCCTTTCTGGGCATAATAAAACAGGAGTTGTCTTAAGCACGCTTTTTGTTTGCATGTTCACAGCAAGTACGGTGCGTGGTTAATGCAGATTCCTTGCAAAAGATTTCTGTTTGGTGTTTGAACATCTGAACACCACCTGTTTTTACTCAAAACGTGGCCAATTCGTTACGAGTTCAGCACTAACCGGTTGTGTGTTGGAGAGCAAAAAACCGCTGGAACATTTAAAACTCGAGTGGCGTGTGACGTTGTATATCTTCGGTCTTGAAAAATGTTTAAAGTTATGTAAGTGTGTGTAATTATGATAATTTATTATGATAATTAGGCTCGGCTTCGTTGTCTACATACACTTACATAACTTAAAACAAGTACACCTTCCTAATTAGCATAACGTTTAGCATCATTTCGGAAAATTGCACATTTTTAGATTTTCAATTTTAATAATTTGTTTCATTTTTCAAGACCGAATATATACATCACTCGGTTGTAAATAATTACATACACTCGCATAACTAAATACAACTACACTTTCCTAATTAGCATAATTTCGAATGTATATAAGTGACCTTCCGCTGGCGATTATATCAGCCAGCGTCATCTGGGCAATTCTGCCACATTCACACGGACGCAATGCAACCACTACCGCTGTCAACCCCTTATCAGTGCCTCACCACCTTATTACAGACCAATTCAGAACGTATTGGTCACCCCGTGCCCCCTCAACTTTCATCCTACAGTCCCATCACAAGGAGAGAAACACAAAAATGTTTTAATTTTGCCAGAATTGAAACGGCTGGACACTGTATGGACCTGAAAACGAAATTTCCCTGCACAAGAATACGGAGGAAACCATATGGGTTGACAGGTTTGCTATATCTATGTATCCATGTGGGTCTCTATGTATCTCTGTGGGTATCTCTATCTCTGTGGGTCTGTGTATCTCCGTGGGTCTCTGTGTATCTCTGTGGGTCTCTGTGTATCTCTGTGGGTATCTCTATGGGTATCTCTATCTCTGTGGGTCTCTGTGTATCTCTATGGGTCTCTGTGTATCTCTATGTATCTCTGCGGGTCTCTATGTATCTCTGTGGGTATCTCTATCTCTGTGGGTCTGTGTATCTCCGTGGGTCTCTGTGTATCTCTGTGGGTCTCTGTGTATCTCTGTGGGTATCTCTATCTCTGTGGGTCTCTGTGTATCTCTATGGGTCTCTGTGTATCTCTATGTATCTCTGCGGGTCTCTATGTATCTCTGTAGGTATCTCTATCTCTGTGGGTATCTCTATCTCTGTGGGTCTCTGTGTATCTCTGTGGGTCTCTGTGTATCTCTGTGGGTATCTCTATCTCTGTGGGTCTCTGTGTATCTCTGTGGGTCTCTGTGTATCTGTGGGTATCTATCTCTGTGGGTCTCTGTGTATCTCTGTGGGTCTCTGTGTATCTCTGTGGGTCTCTGTGTATCTCTGTGTATCTCTGTGGGTATCTCTATCTCTGTGGGTATCTATGTATCTCTATGGGTCTCTGTCTATATCATGCCTGCCAACCCCTTATCGGCGCCCTACCTTATTACAGACCAATTCAGACCTCATTGGTCACCCCGTGCCCCTTACAAATCTCAACGTTTATCCTACAAAGTTCCATCACGAGGAGAGAAACACAAACACATGGACACATTAATTGTGTTTGCCTGTATTGAAACGGCTTCATGCCATATGGACCTGAAAACTCAATTTCCCCTGTACAAGAATACGAGTTAAACCGTGTGGGTTGACACGGGCATGCAACCCCAAATGAATCATGTGTGGTCGCGAAAGACCGACTGCTACGCGTCAATGAGGGCAGCCCGCTGCAATAACTACAAAGCTTGTGGTAGTCGATCGACGCCAGAGGTCGCAAACGGGTTTTGATTCCTTACCCGTACCCGGCCGCACCAGGGTCGCAAACGGGTACCCGTACCTGGCCGTACCCGTACCCTACCCGTACCCGGCCGGGTATCGGGTAGGGTACGGGTATCAGGTACCTGATTGCGACCTCTGGGATGAAGCCATGTTGCAGGCGCAGGTGGGTTGATTCTAGGAACTTGAATTGTGAGAAGAGACAAGACGTTGGGAGATGAGTGACAAACGGTGACTCACCAGTGACTCACGGTCTACCCGTACCCGGCCGCACCAGGGTCGCAAACGGGTACCCGTACCCGGCCGGGTACCCGGTTGCGACCTCTGATCGACGTCCATCGACCGAGTTGACGAAACCAGCGGATGTTCTTTTGTTCAAACGGAGTGCTCTTGTGTCGATCGGTAGAATCAATCTTTCTATCTTCTTCTTCTATATATATAAAAGTCTAAAGTTGTTTGTGTGTGGGTTTGTGGGTTTGTGTTCACGCGCTTGCGAAGGATTTGCCTCTCCAACGGTGGGGTTTACGCTAAATAAAAATAGCCAGGTATCACGCCGTAAGCCCCGCCGTGAGCAAGCGCTATTTCCTTTTTCATCTCCGTCAACTTTTAATTCGTTTAATTAACGATTATTTATTTATGACACGTGCACGGCCATACCAACTCATGCACCTTTGGTGGGAGTGAGGGGGACATTTTCTTTCACATTAAAAATGCTATAAAAAAATACAGTAAAACCTTGGATTGCGAGTAACTTGGTCTGCGAGTGTTTTGCAAGACGAGCACATTTTTTAAATAAATATTAATTTGATAAACGAGCGAGGTCTTGCAATACGAGTAGTACGTGCATACGCTTTGTCTGCCGAGTGTCACGTGATCACAACTGATATACGAGTGCTTTGATATACGAGTGCTTTGGATTACAAACACGTTTCCGGAACGAATTATGCTCGCAATCCAAGGTTTTACTGTACACTAAATGCTCAGGTAAATTCTTCACTGTGTGATGTCCCCCCCACCCCGATGCGTGCAGTTACTACTATACAGTCGGTAGATGCTACCATTATAGGCCATAGATATTACTGCAGAGCGGCCGGGGAGATAATGGTTGCGGGGGGGAGGGGGGGGGATAGCAGCCCAGCCTGCCAAGGTGCCACCTCGGCCGGCTGGACAATCTAGGTCAGGGGTCGGCAACCAAAATAACAAGAAGAGCCATTGCTTTCCAATTCGGTACAAAATTCAGTATTTCAAGAGCCGCAATGCATCTGAGTACATACTGTACATACGTACATATCGTCAAGAAGCAGCCCGTAAAGAGCCGCATGCGGCTTCGGAGCCGTAGGTTGCCGACCCCTGATCTAGGTGAAGCCGGAGGCTCTGCACGGGACTAGGCCTCACCACGCCACTCTGTCAGGTGAGTACTTTGTGCTATAGAGTCGATACATACTGCTATAGAGTCAGCATGTACTACTGTAGTGATATCAGGTACCACCACAGTCGGTATGCACTGCTGTAATAGCAGGTACCACAGTATGCACTGCTGTAATCATAGGTATCACCACAGTATGCACTGCTGTAATCATAGCAGGTACTACCAGTCAGTACGCACTGCTGTTAGATTTTTAAGAGTAGTTTTTTTATATATTTTTTGGCCCGGGCAACGCCGGGTATATCAGCTAGTTTTTAATATTTCACCGTTGGGGGAACGTCACCCTTGAACCCCACCCCCGCCAGATATGGCGAGAGGTAGTTAACATCTACCTAGCCACCGTGATGATGAGAGAGAAACAGGCTCCAAATATACAGTAGCAGGCGTAAGGGTTGGGATCGATCCCACGACCTGCAATGCACGGTTGGCTACGTACGGCGCGACGGAAGTTCAACACACACACCGACCCAGACACCTACAGACACCCATAAAGACACCCACAGATTAGCACGGTTGGCTACGTACCCGGGAAAGCCTCTTCAGTCTTCAAAATGGACTTAAGGTAAACTCCTGCTGGGGATGTAGACACCAGTCTAAGGCGTTTGTGAGGCAGCAACAACAACAACAGACCACAACACCCGGAGAGAACGCGCAAGAGCACCGCAGGTAGATCACCGCTACCCACGCCATGACGACAGAGCCGATCGGCATGGCCACTGCCTCCACCCATCCACCAGCTGGTTCCCCCCCAACCCCCATTTACAGCCCTCCTCGAATCGTAGATCGTTTACAAAAACCACACTCCAGTCGTTCGATTCATTTTTGCAGCAAACCAATCAACACCATGAAATGAAAGTCGCCCTCTCGGTGGTGGGATAGCGGTACAGGTCTCGGCCTAGCCGCATTGAACAAGCGGAGGAGAAAAAAAATAAAACTAAACGAGCCTCCAACATGTTAAACGGGGTCTAAGATAACGCCCAAGTTGCTAACCTCGGGAGGAAGATCGAATAACAGTCCCCCTCCACCCTCCTCTATGGTTACACTTTTGTCTGCCAAGGACCATTTGGATATTTATATAACATCATTCGCGGGCCATACAAAATGATCAACTTAAAAATTAGCCCGTTATATTTGGTCAAACATTTAATTAACCCGCCCCGAATGCGATGACTGGAACTGCTTCTCTTTGGCGAGGCGTGTGATGTTGTTAGCTGGTGTTGATGATATTGCTGCTACTCGCAACTGCTTTTCCAGGTTTGCTCCTAGATTGATCGAATTTCGAGTCCCGCCAGTGGTTGCTTTGGCAGGGCCACACCAAATGATTTTGCGGGCCTTATACGGCCCCTGGGCCGGACGTTCCCCACCCCTGTTCTAGAACCATACAATGTACGCGCTTGATGCGGCGAAGAGAACAACAATCTCCATCTCATCACAAAATCAATCGAAGAGGGCTCCGGTGCATCCGGTGATCGCACGGGAAGAAACGGCACCGCGGTTATCGGGTCAGAGTCTGAAGCTAAATCTGCAGCTCAACAGTGTGAAGGAGAACACTTAAACCACGAGACCGCAGAATTTCACCCGAGTGGTAGCAATGACGGGCTAAATCGTGTACGTTTAACATGTATTAGGCGGCTTGCGCGACCAATATTATTTGTAATAAAGGTGTTTGGGTTAGATCGCTGTAAGTATACATGTTGTCGTAACCCTCCATCACCCGACACAGCCAGTAAGGTTTGTCACGTAAACAACGCGGCAATTCGTTACTACTTCAGCCCACCGTTGTGTCGGAGTAATTCCACAACATTTTAAAATTGAATAGTACGGCGATTCGCTGGTAATTATGTAATAAAGGTCGTTGAGGCGACTTCTGGAATGTGGTCTTTTATTCAACTTGCATTACAGCTTTCCTTCACGCTGCTGACAGGCAGCGTGAGAGGGATAGAGACGCACTGCCACGTGGCGACCCGGAGCCCCGCTCACGCGTGGTCCCCTTCCTCCGTTCGTTTCCGTTCTGACCACGTATCGTTCATCTCCACCCCTATTTAATACCCGGGTCACGTGGTACGTTTCCACCAATCCTGGTTAGCCTCCATGGAATATTCCAGGCTCCCTCGTAGACTCCCGGGACCACGCCCCTGACTCATCTCCGCATTGGCTGTCGCCAAAGCCAGCAGAACCAATCCTCTACTTACAGCTGTCACCTTTCCATTACGTCAGGGCCACGCCCCTAGGCTTCCCCCCATTGGCTATAAACCAGGACCGGCAGAGCCAATCATCATGACGAGTTGTGATACGTCAGTGAGCCGGATATATCCTCACATTACAATTACATCAACCAGCATCATGAGGCGTTTTGCCAGAATAGTGAAGCAATCCACCTGCTTCCGGTCTTAGATAGAGCAAGATGACGTCATCACTGAACCCATCAGATGCAGAGATCAGAGGTGGAGGGGGGGGTATTGTAATCATATAATAGATTAGTAATCGGTTAATTAGCACGTTTCCTCTATAAGGTAATGGCAGTTGTAAGACGTATTACTTAATAACTCGCTTCAAAGCCGCTCTCAGCCTGTAGCTGTCACAGCGGTCCCCCTGGTAACACGACTCAAGCCGATGTGAACGAAAGCCGATCATGGGTCACTTACTTACTCCTCTTCGCTGCCTGTAGGGCGTAAGTCCGCAACACAAGTCCACGCCATGCCGGACGGTCTTTAGCAGCTTTCTCTGTTTCACCACAAGACGGGGCCCATAGTCTTTAGTTGGTCTAGAATGGTGCGTCCCGAGACGGTCTTTAGCAGCTTTCTCCGATTCACCCCAAGACAGGCCCATGGTCTCTAGTTGGTCTAGAACGGTGCGTCGCTAGGCAGTCTTTAGCAGCTTTCTCTGCCTGACTCCAAGACAGGCCCATGGTCTCTAGTTGGTCTAGAACGGTGCATCCCTAGGCAGTCTTTAGCAGCTTTCTCTGCTTCACCTCAAGACAGGCCCATGGTATTTATACTCTTAGGTTTTTTCGGTAAAGTCACATGGTCTTTAGCTGGTTCGTAGGTCACAGCGCTCGGCGAAGGGAACCCGGCGGTATCCGATTTGTTTTAAAGGGATGCAACGATTCAAACTACAGTGGGCAGAGCAACGCCCTTGTGGTTGGGGTCGTCCAAAAAAAAAACCCGCATGCTGCGCTAAACATCACAGCTCGATGCTGGTGCAGCCTACACGCCGGGCGTGGCGGTGTCGTTGAGCGCTCACGGCCGAGAGAGACGGAGAGACATTTGGCCGCAACTTTAAATGCGTCAACATTCCTTCGCAAGCAACATGTCACGTCAATCTCGCTGTATCATTCGCCGGAATAAAGATTCTAGCAAGTGGAATTAATCTGAATCCATATTTATCGCCGTCATCGGCGGGGCTCGCTGTCCCTGCAGCCGTATCGTCCACGTCTTCGCCCGGGCTCCGGGTACGATCTTTCCTCCTGGTTTCCATGCTTGGCCACTTCTGACACCAGTTGTAGTGGGTCAATAACCAGAGGAGAACTTCTGTGAGGCAACACAATATTTATTTAACTGCTCTGAATACAGGGTCCCTAAGACAAAGGGGTAACGGCGCCATTCACCCGATACCTGAGGAGGGGAATGCCTCCGGGCTACACTGCCGACTAACACTGGGACCACTCTAATTCTTAGCCCTCCGGCTAGGGCACTAGGGGAGGCTACGCTGACCCGACCGTGCCAAGGTCTCCGGGTCCTGACCACTGGCCTCACTCAGCTCTGGCCCTTAGAAGGACAATGGAGCTTGGGGTCCAGGGTCCTATCTTCAGCCCCGTTTTCGGTCTTCGGCTTGGAGATGACCGAGCTGGACCCTTCAGAGGTCTGGCTTATATACAGGTCCGTGGCTTGCTCCGCCCTAGCCACGCCTCCCTTCCAGAACCTTCTGGAAGGTGACATCATCCCCCAGTCCCCCCCTCCCGGGGTTTGGGGATTGTGTCCCAGGATCCATTATCCCAGGGATTACCGTTGGCCCCTTTGGCCATAGTCCTTTACATTAGCGTAATCGCACTTCCGTTCCCTGGTGACGCGAAGGGGAAGCTACCCGCTAACAGCATGGGGAGTGCCGATTAATGCCTCTACATTACAAACAATTGAAGGACAACCTACTGGGCAGCACTCGTTAAAAATAACGCCAGTGAGGCGCGTACCGGGGGAACGCAGCACCCAACGTTTCTAGATGACGAACGCAATGCAGGACAAAATCCCCTCCCCGTTCGCAGTTCTGAATCCAAATTACACACAATTGGAGGACAACCTACTTGGCAGCACTCGTTAAAAACCATTTACAAAGCTGCTGGAACAATGTCATGCTTTTAGTTCCTTACGCCCAAATCTGCTGACATCCACCATCAGTCAACGATTGACAAGTTATGCACCTCCTGACAGCGTCCGCAGTCTTCCTCCTAAAAGCTTACCGGCCCCTCGTAACCCTATTCAATGGTTTATCGAGACTGAAAAGAACGACAAATGATAACAGCAAAAAAAATATTATTATTCAGTCCAGCACATAAAATCCGTCCAGGTTAATATGCGACGGGATTCGCTGCCATTTAACCGTCTAACGCGACAATTCAGGCTGCGTATATACCAATCTACAATGCGACTACAATAACATTATTTAAACATAGCAGAGCACGTGCAAGCAAAACAATCAGAAAATAACTAAATATTAGGTTTTTTTTGCAAGGGTCTTGTGAAAGTGTCTTTAACGGGTTTTTTCTTCCCCCGACCACAAAATATCTCACACTTGGACCCCAGGTTAATAACATCCGACGTACACACCGGTTACCAAGTGCAATAGATTTTTCGGGCAATTTCATTTTTATTTACCATCGTCGTTCTTAAAAACGGTAAGCCTCCAAGAGGCAGGGGTTTCAAAAAAAGCAAGAACAAACAAAGTCGACACGTGCCCAAATCCTCTTCCCCGTCGCATCGCACGGGCGAGTGATAACATTGCAGAGCGACGACGGCCTTCCCCTCCCGCGGTCGAATATTTCTGCAGGATTTCGATGACAAGTTGATGGAAATGTGCCATTGGCCTTCGGTATTTTTTTCTTGGACGGAGGAATGTGGAACAATCATCCACGCCAGAATGGACGGGTACTTTTGTCGACGATTCAAGCGACGTAATGTAATGCTGGGGGGTAATGGGGGTTTTTTTTCGGGTCATCTCTTTTCAATAGCGACACTTCCGAGTTGCCCATTGAGGCGACGCTCTGCTGCTGGGAGGCATTATTTTGATCTCGAAATGAGGGCCTGGAGGACAGCACTGGAGGAGAGATCTCTCGCTTAAAAGAGATCTCCGGTTGATTACGAAGGGGACGCGGAATCCTAAGACTCGGCGATCTTTCTGAAGCACGCGCCGCCTGTAAGACTCGGCTCCTCCGGTGGCTTGCCTGGTCGCCAGTTCCCAGTGTCACCACTTTAACAAGGGCAGGACATTCCACGCTCCAGAATAAGCCTCTCCTCCCAGACTCGCCTCCAACCACGCTTGCACGCAAACCGTGCGTCGCTCGCGAACCGTGCATGAACCGTACGTCCCTCGTGACCCGTACGTGAACTGTACATCACACGTGACCTACATGAACCGTACGTCACACGTAGAGGCCGACCGAAACTGAATTTCTGGTTTCGGGTTTGGCCGAAACCGAAGCCAAAACCGAAAGTTAACTACACTTTTGACCAAAACCGAAAGTTTAAATACACTTTCGACTGAGACCGAAACAGAAAGGTATATAACCGAAGTTACCAAACACAAGATTTATGAAATGTTGCGATGCAATGCTACTTTAATTCAAAATAAATCTAGAACTAATCATTCATAGCCTGCAGTAAGAGTCGCTAAATATAAAATATTTAGGTGTTACTTACTTAGTAATTATATCCAAACAAACGAATGTTGGAGTTAAGAAACAACAGTTTTTCTGCATTCAGCCAGACAGGCTTGCCGTCTGTTGACCGGTCGTATATACATTAGCAGACCATGGTTGCGGCTGTAACCTCGCTCCCAAGCTGCTGCTGCTGCTGCTGACGTGTGTGTTTGCAGCCTATCGCATAGGATTGCCTAGTGCCGACTGACCGACCAATAGGCAGAGTGATAGACGTAGCACTAGCGTTAGATTCTAAAAATACATCTTCGGTTGACGAATGACGACCGAAAGTGAATATCAGTTTCGGCCGAAACCGAAACCAGACCCAAAGTTAAAAAGTTACTTTCGGCCGAAACCGAAAATATGCCGAAAGAGGCCATTTGCCAACTTACGGCGCCGAAACTGAAACCGAATTTCGGTCGGCCTCTAGTCACACGTGACCCGTACATGAACTGCACGTAGCTTATGAACCATACATCAACCGTACGTCACACGTGACCCGTACATGAACCGTATGTCACACGCAAACCGTACGTCGCACGTGAACCGTACATGAACCGTACAAGAACCGTACGTCGCGCTCTAACCATACGTCACCGCACAGTTTGAACGAAGTTGGTAAAAAAACGACTGCAGTTTTTGGCCGAGTTGCAAACTTAAGTATTTACGAATAAATACATTTTATTTTATTAGGTAAGGCCCACTGAGCTGCCATGTAGTTCTCTTTAAGAATCGACCTGGCAATCACTAATGATAACAGCTGAACCAGGTGGCTTATCATCATCGTGTGGAAATTTACAGCATCGGCCAAAAAAATGCGTGACGTTCATTGTAAATGCGAAGGGAAAAACCGGAGGACCCGAGAAAAAAAACCACGCGACCACGGGGAGAGAGAGACAGAAACTCCAAATATACATCAGGCGTCAAAGGTCGGGATCGAACGCACGACCTCCTGCCACACCAGGCGAGGGAGTCAACATCTCCGAGCCACCGCCGCGCGATGGCAGGCTTTGTCGGCGGAGAGGGAGAAAGTCACACCCGGGGATCTCTTTTAAACAGTTATCCACGTAGGGATAAGGCGCAACTTCTGGCGAGGATTTGACGTACGCACGTACGAACCATTGAACTTCCTTTCGCACCGTATGTAGCCAACCCGCGCTCATCGGTAGGCACGAATTTTTTGCGGGATTATTATTTTTTTTACCGGGCGACCGAGTTAATGCGTCGCGGCGGTTTAGCGGCGTGCGCCCCCGGGACCCAGAGCCGCAGAACAAGAAGTTTGACTCCTGCCTGAAGGGCCAGATAGGTAATTCCAGAGGCGCGCGAACGGGAGAACCGTTGCGAGGTTGGGAGGAGGAAGTGGGGGGGGGACCTTAAAATACGTGGTGATACCGCCCCGCAGGCGACACTGCCCCGCTGGGCGACTCTTCCGTTTGCCTGACGCGTCCTTGCCAAAAATCCAAACGCTTGGGGGGGAAAAAAAGAGAGCAATTTCAACACCGCGTGAAAGCCACAATTATCATCCGGCCGTGTTTTTTTGTTGTTGTTGCCCGGTTAAAATAAAAATACACCGACTTACCAGGAAATGGAAAACAGACCGTGAACACTAAACACGCGCTGGCGCGCACGCACATGTATATATAAGACTATTCAAGTCGCGATTACAACTACAGTATAACAGTCCAGCGGACTCTAAGCTTAGCCGTGCTTCAGTCGACCGCACGCGAGTGCTGGTTCACCGTTTCACAAAGTGAGGAACTCGTCAACGCAACTCGGCTAAGGTCCTCGCTAGCACCGTCCCTCAACTCTCTCCTACCCCCCCTCGCTCCCCCCCTCACCGCTCCCCCCCCCCCCCAGCTCCCTCCCTTCTCACCACTCCTCATTCCCTCCTCACTCCCTCCTCACCACTCCTCCACACTCCTTACGACTCCTTAATCCCCACCCCTCCCTGCGATCCTACAACTCATTTGTCCTTATAATACTAATATTATTATCCACAAACAATACAGAAAATCCTCACACCAAGCCTCGAAAGTTTTTCTCTAGCGGGTTCTGCATTTGGGACGGTTTTGCCCAATTTCCTTTACCACGTGTCTTGTGTTTTCGCTAAACTAAGCGGCGGCTTTCGACTTCATTCGGGGAAGAAATCCCGAGTAGCCCGGATGAAACTAACCGTGCCGTATGGGGAGAACAATGCAGAAGAAAAAGCAACAAAAGATCTGCACTGGCCAGGTTCAGGAACGCGCTCTCTGCAGGACTGCTACCTCTTGACCACGCTGCGGGTCAGTAGGAACGGGCAGCTTCACGCACGCACGATCCGCCAACCCCCTGCCCATCGAGCGCTGGGACGCACTGGGTGTGCCTCCATGCCACCCGGCTCCATGAGTAATGTTCAATCTTGGCTAAACCTAGCTTCGTCGAACAGATTTTAACTATAAACCGTTTTTTTATTTTATCAGCTCTTTTTCAGAAGGTGACCTGGGCCATCGTAAATGATAGCAGCTCAACCCGAAGTGGTTTATCGTGGAATTCAAAGCAGCAGCCAAAATCTCTTGAACACGTGACGTCGATTCTAAATGTGGATGGGGGGGGGGGGAATCCACACGACCACGCGGAGAGAGACACCACAAATATACGGCAGGCATCAGGGTCGGGATCGAACCCACGACCTCCTGCCTACCAGGCGAGGGAGTTAACGTCTCCCCAGCCCGATAATGCCGTCAATCAAGAGTCCACCGAGCGCTTTGTCACTCACTACGATTCCTACTCGTCGTTTTTTTTCCTTTTCTTGTCGCTGCTAAACAACTTCCGCGTCGACCAATATCCAACACTCAAGACTACGCGCACACAATCACCCCCCCCCCCACCACGACGCGTATAAACAAAACCCACGGTGAAACACAGGGCAGACGAGTGCCCGGGCGCCACACGACTAAAAACTTCTACCGCAACGGCAGCAAAAAAAAAACACCCCCTGCCGAGCGATCGCGAAAACCGAAACCGACGCCGCCATCCGGGTCGACTCGCCTTCCCGCATCGTCGCAACCCAGACGGGGGGGGGGGGGGGGGGTCACCGTGGTGCGAAGGAGGGAGTGGTTGGTGGGGGCCCCGCAAGCCGTGACATCTTTGCGCTCCATTCACCGACACAGAAGCGCCCCCCCCCCCCCCCAGGTGCCGAAAAGCCCCAAAACGGTAGCTCCTCGCAAGACAACTTGAGCGGCGGCGGGGCCAACACTGGGGACAATTGTCCGATACCGGGCCTCCCCTAGGTCGACTCGGCCTCAAATGAGTACCCGGTGCGAGATAAACATCGCCACTGGGGAGACGCGGTACTGGCCACCCACCTCTCTCGTGTGCCGCATAGTCTGTTAAGGCTACACGGGGGAACTTTGTCTTTGTTTCGTCTTCGGTGGTGGCATCCTCTACACAGCACCACAGCCACACAAAGCGTGACGAATCTCCACCCCCCCCCGCCACCCAAAGGCATGGTCCGTAGGTAAAGTCGGAGCTCAAAGCCGGGCAGACAATCGGCTGACCTGGTGATGACGTGTGGGTGGGAGCGGGAGGTTCTCAGTAGCGAAGGAAGCGCTGTCCCCCCCGTCTGTCCGTCTGCCACGGGTCCGCTAGCGATGTTCTCACAGCTGGATGGGAGAGTTGCGGAGCACAGTCCAGATAGCACGTATGTACGTTGAACTTCGTTCGCACCGTACGTAGCGAACCACGCTAATCTGTGGGTCTCCGTGGACCTCCATGGGTCTCCATGGGTCTGGGGGTCTCCGAGTGTGTTCGTTGAACTTCTTTCGCACCGCCGTACGTAGCCAACCAAGCTAATCTGTGGGTCTCTGTGAGTCTCTGTGGGTCTCCGTGGGCATCCATGGGTCTCTGTATGGGTCTGGGAGTCTGAGTGTGTACATTGAGCCAAACGCGTTAATCTGTGGATTTGATAGGACATCTGCCACCGCACCAGTTGGGAATGAGCATTCTGCATGCCACTGAACAGCTGTGGATTTTCTCGCCCCTTTGCCCGTATCCCGATGTCAAACGATAAATTGGCAACAAAACAAGTGTTAAGATGTTAAAACACCAAACTGAAACCTTTTACAAGGAATCACGCCTGCAGTAACCACAATGCTTGTGGTCAGAATGCAAACAAAAAACAATGATAATATATTGGTACTGGTAAAGGAGGTCCCATGATGTAGCGCCAGACTTGTTGGCTTCGACGCGCGCCGACGACAGTTTTTATGGGTACGGCTGTGGGGACAGCAGTCAACAAACACGGCGGAATCGGGGGGGGGGGGGGGGAGGCAAACCCCGAGACACGCGGGCAAAGTGTCCGCACGTATGGGCAGGGTTCCAGGTCAGGCTTTTCCAGGCTTGATTCGCTGGCAGGCCCCGCGACAACGCTTGCCCGCGTGCCGGCGGGCCACGTGACGTCACGCAGTCAGGCGGAAGCGGCTCTTGCTTCGTCCCTGCTTTCACCCAACTGGATCTTCATCTCTCGGTCGTCGGCAGCGCCCTCCCCCCCTCGCTTATCTCTCGCTCGTCATCATTGATCGCATTTCTCTTTGAAGACCGAAAGGGGAAGCAGGTTTTGTCCACAATTCTGGCTGTCGCCTGATGAGGCTGGTTGTTGATGTAATTACGGGCGAAACGTCATGGCTACTCGAATTGTAAATGCTGTGCTGTGGGTTTACTCTCCGACACACAAGCGGTCAGTGCTCAACGAGTAACTAATCAAACCCTTACCACGAACCCCCAAAAAAACCTCCATTATAATTGTATCTCTCAATGGGGCCACTGACAAGAGATTTTTCAGACCACATCCAGCTTATGGGCTGCCTGGTAAAGAACCCTGCTGCTGCTGCCGCCTTGACGTGATCCCCTCTGCTAACCGCCGACCCATTCAAAGAGGTAACAGGCTGACGTTTGGCTCCCGAGCGCGGTGTCGAGGGAAGTCACGCAGCACCTGCTAATTTTTTGGGCTACTGCTAGAAATTTCCACACGATGACGATAAGCCAATTTGTTAATCGATCATTTGTGGTGGCCAGGTCGCTTCTAAAAAATAAGCCAATATAGCTCAGCACCCGGTGAGATAAAAATAGCGTAGTTTTATTTGTATGTTCTTTTTTTACGCAGTTTGTTTACCTTTCCTATACTTTGCACTCTTATCGTCTCTTATTTTACAACGTTTCTTGTTATAACGTTCTGACCCCCGTGCCCCTAGCTGGACATGGGGATAAATCCGATTCTGCTTGTCGTCTCCCCATCGTGAAGTCGTCGCCTACGGCACCCGTGCCCACGTTCAGGCGCTCTCCGATCTTGTTTGGAAGTCTGGGTTCCGCTCGAGTCGAGGTCACTTGAGGACAACGACCCGCGTTATCGAGCACAGTAGACGGACAAGGGGAGATGCAAGGCAGCCGACGGGGTTTGGAACTCCACGCGTCTCTTCAGATTCAATTTGTAGATTTTTTTTTCTTCTAGCCCAATCGTCGTCATCCGGCCATCTTGCGCGCCGCCGGCAAAGCACGCCGCCATGATGGTGGGGATGACGATTCGACGCCGTGATGGTGGGGACGATGATTCCACAGAGGCGTGGCTTTCCTGTAGCCTCGTCGCCACGCCAACCAGACGCATAGATGCCATTGTATAATAATAACTAGGTCTAAAGAGTCGTATAATAATAACTATGTCTAAAGACTCTACCAAGGAGGGATGGGGGTGGGATCCTGCGCTTTAATTTTTTCGCCAGTCCATTATTTTTGTTTATATTTAGTTTAAAGTTGTTGCCACGGAAACACTGCGATACACACGGAGATAACACTCAAATGGTCCACATGGGTGGGGGGTTCGTGCCGACCACCCTGAAGCCGGTTTTTCACCCGCGCAAATTGAGATTTAGTCGCATCGCCTCCGAACCGATGTCGGGCGAACTGAAATTTGGCCACTGGCTCGGCCTTCACCAAATGGATGGGGGCCCCTATTTTCCGTGATGATTCGCCGACGGAAAATCGAACTACGGCAGAAACATCGTCTCGGAATTGACCCTCGTTGACTTGAAGACACGGGGGCCCCCGGGCTAACGTGCCTTGGAAGGGTCCCCCCCGTCTCGCGCAACCGCTTGGCCCCACGAGACGTCCGCTGCTCTCACGGCGCACGGTCGAGCGAGCGAGCGAGCGGCTCACCCTGCCAATTTCTGCCAATGAAGCCCCTCGGCGCAAGTGCCCGCTGGCTGTGGCCGAGTTAAGTGGAGAATTAACAATTTTACTCTAGGAGGGCGTTGTTGTTGTTGTCGTCGTCGTTGCAAAGCCATCGTCGATCGGGACAAGAACTCACCGCACGTACCAAGCTGCTGGCACCGACCCTCTTAGCCAATTCGTTACCCACCCAGGGCTTGACCGCGTCTTCTGCACGAAATGCCCCCCCCCCTTACTCTAAAGTCGTTTTCCTCCCGAAATGTTCCCTGCCGCTGGTGCCCTCGAAAAGCGTAATACCACCCCCTCTCCCCCCCTTCCCTTACTTTGTACAACCGTCTTCAGGCGAAGTCGGACTCGGACGCTCTTGACAAACCCCGAGCCGTTGACCCCCGCACGTGCGCTCGGAATCGCGCGTCCGCCTCGGGTTTATGGAGGAAGCCCGAGATTCGAACCGCAAGATCTCGGACGTGGTCGCCGGCTCGGTCGGCTCTCTCCTTCACCCCCCCCCCCCCCCACCGGCGCGAGTTTTCCTCGAATCGCCTCGCCGAGCCGCTCCTCCCCACCGTCCGTCGCCAACTCCGAGGAGCGGACGCCCAAAGCGAACTGAGAGAGGCGTGGAGGGGCGGTGGCGGGCGGCGGGACCTACGGCTGCCGTGGGGCCTCACGGGCCACCCACGTAGCCGGCCTCCCTCCAGTGCTTCATCTGGTGCCTCTTGAGGTGGTAGATCTGCGAGAACCTCTTGCCGCAGCTGCCGCAGGCGTGCGGCTTCTCGGCACCGCCGTGCGTCCCCGCGTGCTTCTTGAGGTGCGACAGGTGCGAGAACGTCTCCCCGCACTCCTCGCACGTGTGCGGCGGCGGTGCCGGCGCTGCCGGCGGCGGTGGCGCCGGCTGGCGATCGCCGACGACGCACGAGCGCGCCAGCCGGTGCTTCTTGAGGTTGGAGAGGCAGGAGAAGCCCTCGCCGCAGGCGTCGCACGCGTGCGTCCAACCGCTGTCGGCGTGCGCCGCCGTGTGCTTGCGCAGCTCCGAGAGGCAGGCGAAGCCGCGGCCGCAGTCGACGCAGGCGTGCGGGTGGCGCTCCCCAGGGCGCGCGTACGTGTGCTTCTCCAGGTTGGAGAGGCACGCGAAGCCCTTGCCGCACTCCTCGCAGCGGTGCGGCCGATCGCCGGCGCCGCCGCCGGAGTGCGTGCGCTCGTGCAGCTTCAGGTAGAGCGGCGTCGAGAAGCCCTTGCCGCACACCCCGCACGCAAACGGCCTCTCGTCGCCGCCGCGGCCCGCCGCCCGGCGCCGCTTGGCGCCGCAGGCGTGCGCGAACGGCTTGCCGCACTCGTTGCACGGGCGCGGCCGCTCGCCCGTGTGCAGCTGCTGGTGGGCCTTGAGGTTCATCTTGCGGGCGAAGGCGCGGCCGCAGACGCCGCACGCGTGCGGCTTCTCAGTGGCGTGCGCGCTCAGGTGCTTCTCGTAGCTGGAGAGGCGCGAGAAGCCGCGGCCGCACTGCCCGCACGCGTGCGGCCTCTCGCCCGTGTGCGTCTTCTTGTGGCCGCGGAGGTCGTGGGCGCGCGCGAACGCGCAGCCGCACTGGTTGCACACATGCCGCAGGGGGCCGCGCTCGCACTCCTCGCAGGCCAGCGGTCGCTCCCCCCCGTGCAGGTTCAGGTGCACCTTGAGGCTGGAGAGCTGCGTGAAGCGCTTGCCGCACTCCTCGCACTCGTACGGGCGCTCGCCCGTGTGCGTGCGCATGTGCATCTTCTGCGCCGACACGTTGGAGAAGGCTTTGCCGCACTCGAGGCAGGCGAAGGGCCGCTCTCCCGTGTGCGTGCGCCGGTGGTCCTTGAGGCCGTTGGCCTGCGAGAAGCACTTGCCGCAGTCGACGCAGGCGAAGGGCTTCTCGCCCGTGTGCGTGCGCCGGTGGGTCTTGAGGCCCGACATGTTGGTGAAGCACTTGCCGCAGTCCGTGCAGACGAACGGCTTCTCCCCCGTGTGCGTGCGCTGGTGGTTCTTCAGCGTGTTCGCCTGCGAGAAGCTCTTGCCGCACTCGTCGCACACGTACGGACGCTCGCCCGTGTGCGTGCGGAAGTGGATCGTGAGGCTCGACACGGTGGAGAAGGCCTTGGTGCACTCCTTGCAGCCGTAGGGGCGCTCCCCCGTGTGGGTGCGACGGTGAATCGTGAGGCTGGACATGTGAGCGAAGCCCTTGCCGCAGTCGCCGCACACGTGAGGCTTCTCGCGAGTGGGCGCCCCCCCCTGCTGCTGTTGCTGTTGTTGCTGCTGCTGTTGTTGCTGCTGCTGTTGCTGCTGCTGTTGCTGCTGTTGTTGTTGCCGCTGTTGCCGCAGCGGCTGCTGGCGGACGGGCTGCTGACGAACCGGCTGTTGCCGCAGCGCCTGCTGGCGGACGGGCTGCTGGCGGACGGGTTGCTGGCGGACCGGCTGCTGCCGGACGGGCTGCTGCCTCGGAGGCTGCTGCCTCGGAGGCTGCTCCCGTTTGGGGGTCGTGTCGACGGCGAATGCCTGCGCGTAGGCCCTGGGCGTGGGTGGCGCCTCATCACTCTCATCATCTGCTCGCAACGTCACCACCGCCGCACACACACACACGCGCGCAACCGATGGAAGTTATCCACGTTGTAGGTTTCAGCCACTCAAAAGCTACACACTCTTACCGACGATCGCAGTTTAGCGGCCAAGGTCTACACTTCGCCCCTCGGCAACGCGGGTGGCAAGATTTTCTCAAGCTTGCCATTCATCGTGGACAAACCACTCGAACGGCAACAATTTAGTATCTGTGTGTAGACGGTACGGTAACGAGTCGGCATGTCATGGTGTCTCCAGGCCAGGGGTCGGCAACCTGCGGGCTCTGGAGCAGCATGCCGTGGGCTTTTCAAGCGACCGCTTCGTGTCCATTGTTTATTTAGGAGCACCACAGTCTCCTATTCACAAGTGTATCACAGCTCATGAAACACAGTAGACTCTCTACTATCCGCGTGCACTTTATCCCATTTGCGGATCAACTCGTGGATTTCCCCTTCATTCCAAATTATGCGTTCATGCTGCCGTTGACGCGAGTCAATATTTCCTGCCACCTACACCCGATACTGCTGCTTGGCTTCCCAGCCGCTGCTGCTGCGGCTTTGGCACGGTGCACCCCGGTCCCAGGTCGTCATCCCCTCCACGGCCGAGTTGACTGAACTGTGGCAATGAGTTATACTCCCTGTGAGTTTTTGACTTCCACGCCCACTTGTCAAATATTGGGAATATTAAGACGGCGGCCATACCAACAGCCTTGGGGTCGGGTCGGGGTCAAAGAATTGAACCATCGAGTGAACCAGCTCAACATAGCAATAAACCCCACCATTAATTCTGGGTATATAAGAGTTTAAACCGCTGTCGAGGTTTAAACTCTTATATACCCACCTCATTACAGAGGTACTCTCATCCACAACTGCGCAGGAATCAAAAGTCTCCTCCGGACAAAATCTCAATTTAATCCTGTCCACATCGGCTAATCCTCATAATCGAGGTTTTTTGGGTTAGATCGCTGTAAGTATAAATGTGTCGTAACCCTCCACCACCTGACACAGCCAGTAAGGTTTGTCACGTAAACAACGCGACAATAAGTTACTACTTCAGCCGGTGTGTTAGAGAGTGAATCCGAAACATTTACAATTTGAATAGTACAACGTTTCGCTGGCAATTACATCCAGCATCATCGGGCGATTTGCAAGAATAGTGAAGCAGCCCACCTAATTCCGGTCTTAAATAGAGCAAGATGACGTCATCACTGAACCCCTCAGTGATGACGTCACCTCACTGGCTGTGTCGGGCAGTGGAGGGTTACGACACAATTATACTTACAGCAATCCAACCCAATATTGGTCGCAAAAGCCGACGTGTTAAACTGCTATTACGTTATCCTTATTAAACATTCGATCCATTAAGAAGTTAAAAAAACGTTGATCATTAATGATTTTCCTGTAGAAGGGGACCACGGGCATTCTCTGGTTCGCCGAAACGTGGCATTCGCCATCAGATATTTCCCCATTTTCTTGAATCGATTCCTCCAAGGTAACCACTTCTTTGAATGTGCGTGGCCCTGCAGGGCGGGGTGGTAGGTGGCGCTACCGCTACTGCGATTGTCAAATAATATTTCATATTCGTGAATATGAAACGTTCCAGCTGCTCCAATCTTTGAGCCGTGTGTATAGTCTAACACCCACCAAAGGCTCATTGTGACTTCATATCGGATTTCACTATGTCCACCTCTCCCGGTAATAATTGTTGGCGATTTCAATGTCCATATAGACAACCCTAATGATCCTTTATCAGCATGTATGTAAATTCTTCATACCCTTGGACTAACTCAATCTATTTATTCTCCTACTCGTTCAAAAGGCAATATATCTTAGATCTGGTAATGTCGAACAACATTGAAATGACGGTTTCCTCAATCTCCCCTGTGAATTACAGTGACCACTATACTTACACCTCGTGCTCTCTTTTAGCCCCCCCCCCTCCCAATACGTTCCATTCATTGGCTACCACATTCTGATAAGCTCCCCCTCTCCCCCCCCTTAACTTGTATTTAAGAACTTGCATCTTGGAATCCCTGCCTCACTTAATACAGCAAATCTGGCTGTTACGGTCCCACCTGATGACGGAGAATTGTGTTGCTTCCGAAACGTTGTGATTTTTATTATTTTATTTTTATTAATTTTTATTTCATTTTTTACCTCCGTGACTTTACCGAAAAAACTAAGAGTATGAATCCTTGCAGTCACGAAAGCTTCAAATCTAGAATTACAGTGACCACTACCACATTGATTTCTCTGTCTGCCTTCCAAATCCTCCTCCTCCTGATATCACCACCTTTTCTTATCGGCCCTACAAAAATATCTCACCTGCTCTACTCTTTGCACATTCTTGATAAAGATCCAACTTCCCTTACTCCTGATGTACCTTCTGTAAACCACCATAATCAAACAATATCAGAAGTAGTTAACAATCTTGCTCCTATCAAAACTATTTCTTCGACTCGATCTTCTTTTCTTGGGTGAGAGTGCGTAAATATAAATGTGTCGTTAAACCCTCCACCACCCGACACAGCCAATTAGTAAGGTTCGTCACGTAAATAGAACAGCAATTCGCTACTAGTACAGTAGAGCAAATAAACAACATTTACAATCAGAGTACGGTCACGAAAGCCTACATGTTAAACAAATCATGGAAATAATCATCTTCTTCAGTATAACTTCTATGATCAGGTTTAATCAGGTTTTTGTAAAGATCACTCAACTGAAACCGCTTTACTTCTTGTTTCTAACAATCTTCTCTTATCCACCGACTCAGGAACTTTCTCACCTGGTTCTCCTGGATTTATCTTCTGCATTTGACACTGTCGATCATTCAATTCTTCTCGAGCACCTCCACAGCCACGTCGGGTGCTCTGATGCCGCCTTTCTAACTTGGCTTTCTTCTTAATTCTCTTGACCGGGTGCATCATATCGTGATAAACGGCATCTCTTCCTCTCAAAAACCTCTGCTTTGTGGTGTTTCACAAGGGTCTATTCTAGGTCTCTTCTATTCACTACACCTTCCTTTAGCCAACCTCATCTCAAGTTTCTGTGCAGACGATACACCGATTTAGATCAGTTTCAATCAATGTGATATAAACCCAAATTCCACTCTGTCTTCCTGTCTAAACTGCAGTTTCTGACCGGCTCGCGGCAAATTTTCTTCAAAATATTTACGCTAAAACTGAAGTTCTCTTAGTTGGGGAAATAATCACTTACCTCCAGGCATCGCCAATCCACTATGTCTGCTTGACTCTGACATTCATAACAGTCAACAGGCACGGAATCTTGGCTTCTTTCACGACTCTAACCTCTCCTTTTCTTCTCACATTTCCTGCTTATTTTCATCTGCGTAACATTTCTCGTACCTGTAACTGCCTCTCCGATACGGCTGCAGAAACAATAGTTCATGCATTTGTTACCTCCAGGATTGGAATTCTCTGCTACACGGTCTTCCCTTGTCTCTCATCTCACCGTGTAGAATGTGCAGAACGCAGCTGCAGGGAGGGGTACTGACTCATACCCGTAAGCGTCATCACATTACGCCCATCTTACAATCCCTCCACCGGCTACACATTCAGTCTAAAGTCACTTTCAAGATTGCACTTGCTGGGTTTTTTTTTTTAAGTTCATGGGCTAGCCACCTGCCTATCTTTCCCCTCTCATTTCAGTTTATTCCCCACCTCGCATACTCCGCTCTGCTTCACTCGAGGTTTGCAGTCCACCCCAAGAGTTTTACGCGAATGGATTGGCGGACGAGCGTTCACATGTCGCAGCCCCCAACAGTCTGGGGCACTCTCCCGCTACACATCCGACAAATCGAATCAATTAAGTTATTCAAATCTGAATTAAAGGCATACGCTGGAAAATGGCCATTTATGTTACGGTCCAACTGGCTCATAACTTTTTGGCCACTCCACCACCCCTAAAGTGAAGGTTCTCCTAAATCCGGCAAAATGTTGGGATTGTGGTCTGGGGAAACCAAACAGATTCATTCAATTTAATTTCTCTGCGATCATCGTTTTTGTTCACGTATTAATCTTTAAGTTTTTTGATTTGCCAAGCAGTGGGGGTTCTGTTTTTGTATCATCTGCGTAAGGGACCGGCTCATTGATGTGCAGCGTTGTGGGATGCAATCGCATGAATGACGCTCTATAAAATGAATTTTATATTATTCTTGGAAATGCTTATTGCGAGTCACGCGGTGCTTAAACCGAACAAATACGTTGCTCCGGTTGATCTGAAATCCTCGTTATCGCCTCTACAGCACAGTAGTTGCCGTATCTCTATGACGGTGGGTGGCGGAGTTTGATTGATGTTGATTGGCTGTGGCTCTGCTGCTGTCATCCACTTAGTGGGCTGAGTCTTCTGCTGGGCGGGAGCCAGGGAAGTTATCACCGAGCACGCGCATCGTCGATCAGTCAATTGTTTACTACAAACATTTATTTTGCCCATTAACAATAAACATTTTCTTAACTTAAACGTAATTTATACCTACATTAGTGAATGTTGGCATAGAAGTCCGCGGAAAATGGTTATATTTTTGGGATCATCCGCGATTTTGCATTATCCGCGGCCGTGCTCCCCATCATAATTGAGAGTTCTACCGTATAGAGGTTTTTGTTGTTGTTACCGAATTCAGAAGAAAATGGCTCCTATTGTCAGCACGGTTGCCATCCACTGACTGCAGACAATCGCCTGACGGAACCGTCTCTGGACGAGGACGGGGGAGTCCACTCAAGACCACAACAGACACGGTCACGCTACGATTAACCCATTTGACACGTACGCGATTAACTGGCAGGGACGATTACAAGGGTGGTGACAAAAACCAACGAGTATTCGTGTCCCCCAAGCGAAGACGGCAAGCACCACAATATCGGTCGACGGCTTCGCCAGAATGTCGCCGAGCAGAATTGCCTCGCACGTGCCGGGAGGGACAGGGGCAGTGGGAGGACCGAAACACTCACCCTCACTGCTGCTCTCCTCTTCCTCCTCCTCCTCCTCCCCTTCCTCTTCCTCCTCATCATCAACGTCATCTTCCAGCCCGTCTTCCTCGTCTTCATCTTCGTCGTCGTCGTCATCGTCGTCGTCGTCATCGTCGTCATCCTCTTCCTCCTCCTCCTTGTCCCAGCCGTGAGGCACGGGTCGCCCGCCGTGGGAGTTCATCACGCTCTCGGGGTGCGCCCCGTAGTCGTTGTCATCGTAGCTGCCATCCATGTCTGAAACTGGGATTCGGGATTGAGGGGAGACACGATTACCTCGAGCCCCCCTTTTGGAACCCGCGCGCTTGACCTTTGACAACCTCCCTGCCCCTCCGACGAAGCTCGGAGAGCTGGATGGAGTTTAAGAGAACTCGCAAACAAACACGGCCTTGTTGTGAAAGACGACGACGCAGAAGATCCCCTGGGGTTTGATCTTCCACGAAGCTGCTCATGGTCCCCACCCCCTAAACCGCATCAGCTACTGCACAAACTACGGCAGAAGCAGCAGCAGTAAGATGCGGATAGCTGATGGTGCACAAATGGAAAATTAAAAACTCATCCAGAACCGACTGTGCAACTTATAACGTATAGTGGCAGAAAAGTACAGAAACCATTTGATTTGTTTGCTTAACTTGTGTGTCTGTATGTATGTATGTTGAAATTCGTTCGCACCGTACGTAGCCAACCATGCTAATCGGAGGTGCAGGGGAAGGACAACAAACTAAACAACAAGCAGTTCTAAAGAAATTCATTTCAAATTTAGTATAGTGGTATAGTGTATAGTAATCTAGTGTATCATAGTGTAGTGTTTTGTAGTGTAATTTATCGAAGTGTCCAGGCAGTCCTCGACTTACGCACACCCGTACTTACGAACACCCGCACTTACGAACCAGCTTCCATAAAATATTTTTAAAATGTACATCGACTTAAAACGCGAACTCGCAAATGGAAACTCAACCGCGGAATTATTTTGTTCAGAGGAGCGATCCTCCGGCATTATAGTGTATCGTAGTGTAGTGTGTATTGTAGTGTATAGTGAGCGTGTGCATGCTGAACTTCTTTTGCACCGTACGTAGCCAACCGTGCTAATCGGAGCAATGCGTGTGCGTGCCATTGCATTCCACCCTCAAGTTGGCTCACGTCTTCACGAATATTAAATGCCATTTGGCCTCGGGCGGTTTTACGAAGGAGGACGATCACTCCCTCCTGTACATAGGACCAGTCAACCAACCGGCGTGTGACATTCTGGGGGCTCGTCCGGGATGATCGCAACAGAGAAAATTCACGCAGCAGCAGATCTGTCTTCCATGGGATACCGAAAATGTCCACGTATCCTGTCATCTCTTTATGTGCAGATGTCCTTCTGCTGCCTATGCCCCTTAACGATTGCAGAAAGTCTGTGGGTTACCTCGTCGATAAAAACCTGGCTGAACATTACCCGCCATACCTCAAGCATTACACTGTGACCCAAGGGGGTCCCACAGCGGGGGACAGGATGTATGAATACTGATTGGGATCACGAGGGGAGAGGTTGTCACCCACCACCCATAATGCTGCATGTATGTTGTATCAATTACCCCCTATACCCGCACTTCCCTTAGAATGTTGGTTATCTCTTCCACGACATCCTCTTCCCTCCCCCCCCGGATATAAGCAATTTAGTATTTTACCAGGTAATGCCCACTGAGCTGTTTAGCTCTTTTACAAAAGTGACCTAACCATCACAAATGATAGCTCAATAAAGTGGCTTATCATCGTATATACTCTAAACGTGTGCCGTTGATTCTAAATGTAGAGGGGAAAAACCAGAGGACTCGGAGAAAAATCCACGCAATCACAGAGAGCGAGAGAGACGCAATCTCCAAATATACAGCAGCAGGCATCATCAGGGTCGGGGTTTAATCGACGTCCTCCTGTATACCAGGCGAGGTAAATATGTACATGTGTCGTTAAATGAGCCACCACAAGACACAGCCGATTAGTAAAGGTTTGTCACGTAAACAGAACATGCCAATTCATTATGGATGATATTGGTCGTGAAAGCCTACGTGTTAAACTGACATCTTCCTAGCCACCCCACACCGACGGAAGATCCCCACCAGGTTTGGCGCATCGACCCTCCACCCCCAACCTAAACGTGGCTTTGACACTCCGATAGCCGCTCCCCCGACCCACGCGGTTTTCTGCCAGAATACCATCGGCATGTTGTACCGGGCTCATGTTCTTACAACAATTAAAAACATTAAAAACACAATGCAATGACTGGGGCTCACGGGGAAGTACAAACGAGCAGAAAGACAAAGACCCCCCATAATACGTAATACAAAGCTCCCCCGCTTGTGTAGCTTTAACAGACTGTTGGGGCAAGTGCTGTTAGCGAGCACCTACGAAGGCCGACACGGCACACAAGGGGATGGGGGGTGGCCAGAACCACACCCCCTATGGCAATGTTTTTAAACACCGCACCAGGTACTCATTTGAGGCCGAGTCAACCTTGGGGAGGTCAATGACCAATTTAGATCATCGTCGCTGGAGTTGGCCATGAGTGGGAATCGAACTCGCGTTGCCGGGATCGTAGCGCACCACACTACCGCTCCCTCACAAATTACCAAACACAGAGTACCACACACAGACAGACAGACGCAGGTAAACACACACAGACCCTCACCCGAGGTATCGCTTTCTTCCATCACGGCGACCGCTCGCTGCCGTCCACGGCTGGCGTTCTGCTGCATGTACATTTGGTTCATGGCCATTTCTGAAAAAAAACGGGGAATCCAGTGTTTTATATGTAAGTAGGAGTAGGGATTTCCCGCTAAATATTATCCGTAAAGTTTTTTTTTTATTAGATAGCGTAAATATGTATCGGTAAACCCGCCTCCACCACCACCTGAAGCTTAGTAAGGTTGAGTCACATAAACAAAACGTGCAAATTAGTTACTAGTACAGCACTAACCGGAAAGTAAACCCACTACAACATTTACAATCCGAGTACCGTGACATTTCGCTGGCGATTACAACCAGCTAAATCATCCAGATTGATCTTCTTGGTTCTTTCGGTAAAGTCACGTAGAAGGGAAATAATAAAATAATAAAAATAAAACATAATAAAATAAAATTCTCACGACGTTTCGTCCACAACGCAAGCAGCTGTCCTCAGGTGAAGAACAGGGCTGTCGGAAAGACAGCGTCCCAATGGACGCTGTCTGTGAAGAACAGGGCTGTCTTTCCGACAGCCCTGTTCTTCACCTGAGGACAGCTGCTTGCATTGTGGCCGAAACGTCGTGAGAATTGTATTTTATTGTTTTATTTTTATTATTTTATTATTTCCCTTCTACGTGACTTTACCGAAAGAACCAAGAAGATGAATCCCTGCAGTCACCAAAGCTTTAAATCGAAACATCTAGATTGAGTTTGTCAATTGAGATGATTTAAAAGTGCATAGCTCCAGTGGCTTCCTAATATCAGAAGGAAGAACGTAACTTCATTGCACAATCGATTAATCATTGCACTGATACTATGAATTATGGCGATTATGATGACGATGACGTGGTGTAATGTATGTGTATTGTATGTTAAACTCCTTTCACACCGTACGCAGCCAACCGTGCTAATCGGAGGTGCGTGCACAGGCCCAAAGGCCAGATGGCCAACAACAAACACCATTGAAGGTGCAATAGATACGATCCATAATCAAGGTTTTGTTGGGTTCGATCGCGTGAATATAAATGTGTCGTTTAACTCGCCACCACCCGACAGCCATTCAGCATAGTTTAGTCACATAAACAAAACCAGGCCAATTCGCTACTAGTTCAGCACACACCCGGCTGCGTGTTGGAGAGTAAACCCACCGGAACAACTACAATTCGAGTTGCCGCGACGTTTCGCTGGTTGACGAAGCTGGTTGTAATCATCAGATAAAGCTGTCGCGCTAATTCCAGGTGCGGGGCACAGGGCCAAAGGCTCCAAAAGGCCAGGTGGGCCAACAACCAACACCGCTGTTGAAAGGTGCAACGGACACGAGCTAACAGTTCAATTGAACTGCGCAAGGTCGCAGAGCGGTAGTTGTAAAGACGCCGAATAAGATGCTGCCACGTTACGTGGTGCCGTGTTGGATTTTGGCATTTCAAGAGCAGCGGGTTACGCTCAAGGGTAACGTGCGAAGCGAACGCACCGGCACCGATGTCGTCATACGTGAGGCCCAGGCTTGAGTGCGGCTCGTAGCGAACTCTCTCCTCGGATCTTTTCTTCTTCTTGTGCGACCTCTTGGGGCCGTACGCCAACTTGGACATCCCCACGTCCATTGTCTGCACAAAGGGCACGAAAAGAACGGGTTTCACGTTCTGGGCACCGGAGATAATTTTGTTTACCCATGAGAGCCTGAAACTCTAGACTCTGTTCGTAATAAAGGTGTGTTTTATTATATTTCCACGGTGGTGTGATGTTATTTCCCTCGCCTGGTATGCAGGAGGTCGGGGGTTTGATCCCGACTGATGTTTGCTGTATATTTGGAGTTTGCAAGTCTCTTTCCCCATGGTTGTGGTGCATTTTTTCTCCGGGTCCTCCGGTTTTTCCCTCCACATTTAGAAAAATGCGTTAAGATAATTTTGCGGCTATAAATGCCCACTTGATAAGCCATTTGTGGCCAGGTCACTTCTAAAAAAGACTCGTACAGCTCAGTGGGCTCTACCTGGTAAGATATTTAAAAAAATGTTTCGTTTTATTTGTATTTTAAGCGATTTGTTTACCTTTTCTATACTTTGCACTCCTATTGTATTGTTTGTTGTAACGCTCTGACCCCGTGCCCCTAACTGGACATCTGTGAACAAAGATCTTTATAGCTAATCGGATTCCTCCAGTATAAGCAGTATATAGACGATGCCTCTTTCTTTCTTTCTTATACAGGTAGTCCCCGAGTTACGATGGTCCGACTTACGATATTTCCATCTTACGATGGCGATATGACAAAATTGTTAAATATTTTACATTTCGCGCGGCAGGCAAACGCAGCAGTGTACGAGGTACGATACTGTACTTCATCATCGCCATCCTCCTCTTCCGGCAACTAAGTTAATGTAGCCTTCAACAACCTAACATCGTTCAGGTGTGCAGACGACGGACAGAATCTTGGTGAGTACAGTACAATATGATACGTTACGATACGTTCATTGCATGTATGATACGTAGCTTTAGCGATTTCATTTTAGGGTTACCACGATACGATACATACGTTCAATGCACGTTTAAAAAGTTTTTATAGCAGATAGGATTGTTTCCTGAAAAAAACTCTATTAAATTGCAGTTCATAGAGGTAGGCTAAGAATTTACCTTGTTTTTACTTTAAATTTTACTGTGCAATAGAGTATTGTAATTAATAAATACATACAGTATATAGTTTATACAGTACGGTACTCTAAATTGCTCTGTTTTGCTAAATTATCACCATTCTTTAAGACTCCTGGGTAGGCGAGGCCATCTTTGACTTACGATATTTTCGACTTACGATGGGGTCGTCGTAACGCATCTCCATCGTAAGTAGAGGACTACCTGTATTCAATAACGGCCAATAACACCCGATTTGAATAATCGCCAACCGGTTATCCGCTTGCCGAAGAGAGAAATATTGTTCACGAGTATTATTTGGAAATAGAACAGAAAAATGCGTAGGCCAACGAGCAAACCTGGTTGAGGAAAGGTTTCTCTACCATCGACCCTTTCAAATCGGATTCTGGAACGGAATGACAAATGAATAGCAAATACGATTAGGGCCAAAAGCCTTTGTAAACAATGAAAATATATTTGAACAAGCAACATTCTAAAAACCGCGGTCCTATAAAGTGTACACATGCTGGTTGCATAAAGGCTACGTGTCTACTACACAAAAAGATCGCCCATATAGCCTGAACAAACAAGTACTAAATTTCGATTTAAAGCTTTTGTGACTGCAGGGATTCATCTTCTTGGTTCTTTCGGTCAAGGCACATAGAATGGGAATAATAAAATAATACAAATAAAACCTAATAAAATACAATTCTCACGACGTTTCGGCCACAACGCAAGCAGCCGTCCTCAGGTGAAGAACAGGTCTGTCGGAAAGACAGCGTCATTCAGACGGAAAGACAGCGTCTGAATAACCTGTTTCTTCACCTGAGGACGGCTGCTTGCGTTGTGGCCGAAACGTCGTGAGAATTGTATTTTATTATGTTTTATTTTTATTATTTCCCTTCTACGTCACTTTACAAAAGAACCAAGAAGACAGACAAGTGCTATTAGCGAGTAGCACCTACGAAAGGCGGCACGGCACACGAGGGGGTAGATGACCAACACCACGCCCGGCCGCCTTTGTCTCCTTCGTGGCGATGTTTACACACCGTACCAGCTACTCATTTTGAGGCAAGTCGCCCTAGGGAAGGAGGCCCAGGTGAGGTTCAGATAATCGTCACTGGTGTTGGCCGTGAGCAGGAATCAAACTCGGGCCACCAGGTTCGTAGCATGGCGCATTAACCGCTACACTACCGCTCCCCACTACTACACACACACACACGCATCACGAACAGAATATAAACTCAATTATTTTTTATTTCACCAGGTAAGGCCCACTTTTTCAGAGGCGACCTGGCCACAAATGGATAGCTGGACAAAGTGGCTTGTCGCGTGAAAATGTATTGCAGCCAAATAATCGATTTGCACGTTGATTCTAAATGTGGAGGGACAATAGCAGAGGGATGGATGATCCGGAGAAAAATCCACACGACCACGGGGAGAACATGCACCGGTGAACCAAGTAATTTGCCTCCCGTGGGGGGGTGTGATGCTAAAGGCCGACAGCAAGCAAAGGGGAAAGCCAGCTGCAGGTAACAAGATCACTCACCCCATACAAATCACACGTGTTATTTATATGGTACAGAAATTGTCCGGTTGTGGGGCTGGCACATGGCAGTTGTGTGCACAAAGGAGTCAACACATAGCAATTGAAATGATAAAACAAATAGGCTTTTACCCTTTTCTGGCAATAAAACAGGTGGTGGTTAAGATATTCAAACACCAAATAGATACCTTTAACAAGGCAACAAACTAAACTATTTTTTCTTCTAACAGGTAAGGCTCACTGAGATTCTATACGGCCCTTTTTTAGAAGCGACTTTGCCATCACGAGTGACGGCTCAACGAAGTGGGATTATCAGCACAAAGACAATGCCACAAATATCAAAGGATGACCATCTCGGGTCGAGCGGTTATAGATTTTAGAAATAAATAAACCTATTCCCTTATTGTGTCATCATTTTGATACGGTATTGGGAAAGAAAATGGGATCCCCATAAGATACCAATTCACAAGTAACAAAAATAATTTATAAGTTTTATGAAGGCAACGTTTCGGGTAATGGGTCATAACTTCGTCGCTGTTACAATGCACAACTGTAGAGATGATGGACTTCGTGAATTAAAGGAAAGGAGACCACACGTATAATCATAAGCGGGGGGTCAGAGCGAGAATTGTAACACGATAACAATTCGTGATAATAGTTCACGGTAACAGATCGTGCGTCTTTGAAAACGATTCTCATCATGCTTCCTTCATCGCCACATTCCCCCTCATCCCTTCTTCATTCCTTCCCTTTCTTCCTTCACCTCCCCGCTCCATCCATTATTCATTCCTTTCTTCCTTCACCTCACCGCTCCATCCCTTCTTCATTCCTTCCCCTTCTTCCTTCATCTCGCTCCATCCCTTCATTCCTTCTTCCTTCACCGCTCCATCCCTTCTTCATTCCTTCCTTCTTCCTTCATCTCGCTCCATCCCTTCCCCTTCTTCCTTCACCGCTCCATCCCTTCTTCATTCCTTCCCCTTCTTCCTTCACCTCGCTCCATCCCTTCATTCCTTCCCCTTCCTTTCCCTCCTTCCCCTTCATTCCTTCCCTTTCTTCCTTCACCTCACCGCTCCATCCATTACCCTCATCCCTTCTTCATTCCTTCCCTTTCTTCCTTCACCTCCTCGCTCCATCCCTTCTTCATTCCTTCCCCTTCCTTCCTTTCCCTCCTTCCCCTTCATTCCTTCCCTTTCTTCCTTCACCTCACCGCTCCATCCATTACCCTCATCCCTTCTTCATTCCTTCCCTTTCTTCCTTCACCTCACCACTCCATCTCTTCATTCCTTCCCATCCCTTATTCATTCCTTCCCTTCT
The DNA here is from genome assembly GCF_964198595.1 of Lampetra fluviatilis. Classification (NCBI taxonomy): domain Eukaryota; kingdom Metazoa; phylum Chordata; class Hyperoartia; order Petromyzontiformes; family Petromyzontidae; genus Lampetra; species Lampetra fluviatilis. The sequence continues at coordinate 8,677,581 of NC_136329.1, forward strand.
TCATTCCTTCACCTCCCCGCTCCATCCCTTCTTCATTCCTTCCCTTCCTCTTTCCTTCCTTCCCCTCCAGGCCGATCCATCCATTATCCCCCTTCTTCCCGCCAATAAAAATGTCACAACAGAGGCGGTAATAAAATCCCCTCAGAACACGCAAAAAACAAAACAAAAACCCCCACACTTAGCAAACGTTAACAGCTTCAACGCAAACACTAAAACAACAAACATTAACAGCGATAACGCGAACAATAAAACAACAATTAACAGGCTCACACACAAACTCAATGTCGGTATCGGCGAACGAAAATTACCGCAACAGATTTGTGTTGTGCTGGTTGGTGGCTGCTGCTGCTGCTGCTGCGCGGGTTGAGAACAACAGACCCAGAGAGTTGTTGTTGTTGGTTGTTGGTGTTGGTTGTTGTGGTAGTGGTGGTGGTTGTTGTTGTTGGTGGTGCGGGTTGAGAACAACAGAAGACACGGAGCGCGGTCAGTCGCAAGCCGTGGTGTTTGTTGTTGTTTGGTGGTGAATGTTGTTGGTAGTGGTGGTTGTGGTTGGTAGTGGTTGGTAGTGGTGGTGGTTGTTGTTGGTGGTGGTGGTGGTTGTTGTTGGTGGTGTGCGTGTTGAGAACAACAGACCCGGAGCGCGTGGCGGTCAGTCGCAAGCCTTGGTGTTTGGTGGTGGTGGTAGTGGTGGTTGTGGTAGTAGTGGTTGTTGTTGGTTGGTAGTGGTGGTTGTTGTTGGTTGGTAGTGGTTGTGGTGGTTGTTGGTAGTGGTGGTTGTTGTTGTGGTTGGTAGTGATGGTTGTTATTGTGGTTGGTAGTGGTGGTTGTTGTTGTGGTTGGTAGTGGTGGTTGTTGTTGTTGATTGGTAGTGGTGGTTGTTATTGTTGGTGGTTGTTGTTGTTGGTGGTTGTTGTGGTTGGTAGTGGTGGTTATTGTGGTTGGTAGTGGTGGTTGTTATTGTTGGTGGTTGGTAGTGGTGGTTGTTATTGTTGTGGTTGGTAGTGGTGGTTGTTGTGGTTGTTGTTGTTGTTGGTGGTTGTTGTTGTTGTTGGTGGTTGTTGTTGTTGGTGGTTGTTGTTGGTGGTTGTGGTTGGTAGTGGTTGTTGTTGGTGGTGGTGCGGGTTGAGAACAACAGACCCGGAGCGCGGTGGAGGTGATGGTGAGTCGCAGGCCGTGGTGCTTGATGGTGGTTGTTGTTGTTGTTGGTGGTTGTTGTTGTTGTTGGTTGTTGTTGTTAGCAATGGTAGGGAAACGTGAAATACACGAGAGTGGTGGTGGTGGTGATGGCCGTCAGGACGCGACAATGGCCTAGAGAGAGAGAGTTGGAGGAGGAGGAGACCGGGAGAGTGATGGGGGGGGGGTGTTCAAGCGGGCGCGAACCTCGCCATGGATGGAGACACACACAGAGACACAGAGACAGACAGAGACACACACAGAGACACAGAGAGAGACACACAGACAGAGACAGACACAGAGAGACAGAGAGAGACACAGACACACACAGAGACAGACACACGAGAGAGACACAGAGACACACAAACACAGAGAGACAGACACAGAGAGACAGACACACAGAGACACACAAACACAGAGACACACAAACACAGAGACACACAAACACAGAGACAGACAGACAGAGACACGAGCTCGCGGCAGACAAAACCCAACAACAGGCGATGGTGGTGTTAGTGGTGATGGAGGAGGAATAAGCACCGGGAGGTGGCACAGAAGCGCGGGAGGAGGAGGAGGGATGATGAGGAGGCGAGAGGGAGGCGAGGAGGAGGCCGTGAGGAGGAGGGGAGGGAGGAGAGGGAAAGAGGCGAGAGGGAGGAGAGGAGGAGGGGAGGAGGCACAGGCCGTGAGGTGGAGAGGAGGGGATGAGAAGAGAGGAGGAGGAGGAGACCGTGAGGGGGAGAGGAGGAGGAGGGGGGGAGGGATGAGGAGGGAGCAGGCCTTGAGGAGGAGAGGGATGATGAGGAGGAGGAGGAGGCGAGAGGGAGAACAACGACGAGGAGACGACGTCGGCGGCGTGAGACGTGAGACGAGGCAGCGATGCCGGAGAGGCTCTCGTGTCGCGCCCAGGCCGCCGGGATGGGGGGTGGGGGCCGTGGGGGGTGGGGGTGGAGCGATGGGGGGGGAGCGATAGGGGTGGGGCGATGGGGGGTGGGGGTGGAGCGATGGGGGGGAGCGATAGGGGTGGGGCGATGGGGGGTGGGGGCCGTGGGGGGTGGGGGTGGAGCGATGGGGGGGGAGCGATGGGGGGGGAGCGATGGGGGGTGGGGGTGGAGCGATGGGGGGGAGCGATAGGGGTGGGGGCGATGGGGGGTGGGGGCCGTGGGGGGTGGGGGTGGGGCGATGGGGGGTGGGGGGGGGGCGATGGGGGGTGGGGGGGGGAGCGATGGGGGGTGGGGGCCGTGGGGGGTGGCGGTGGGGGTGGGGCGATGGGGGGGGAGCGATGGGGGGGTGGGGGCCGTGGGGGGTGGAGCGATGGGGGGGAGCGATAGGGGTGGGGCGATGGGGGGTGGGGGCCGTGAGGGGTGGGGGTGGGGCGATGGGGGGTGGGGGCCGTGGGGGGTGGGGCGATGGGGGGTGGGGGGGGGGCGATGGGGGGTGGGGGGGGAGCGATGGGGGGTGGGGGCCGTGGGGGGTGGAGCGATGGGGGGGAGCGATAGGGGTGGGGCGATGGGGGGTGGGGGCCGTGGGGGGTGGCGGTGGGGGTGGGGCGATGGGGGGGGAGCGATGGGGGGTGGGGCGGTGGGGGTGGGGAGGCGGTGGGGGCCGTGGGGGGGCGGGGCGATGGGGGGTGGAGGGGCGATGGGGGGGGGCGGTGGGGCGATGGGGGGGGGGGGGGCCGTGGAGCGATGGGGGGGGGGGCCGTGGGGGGGGTGGGGAGCGGTGGCGCTGTGGTTGCCGCGACGCTGGGCGCGCTGCCCATTCCCGCTCCTCGCCACGAGCTGACGACACCGCTTGATGGAGTTCTCTCGAAGCGGGCAACTCGGTCGACCACCAACCCCCCCCCTCCACCAACCACCCCACCAACCCCCCCCCACCAACCGCCCCCACCAACCGCCCCACCAACCCCCCCACCAACCCCCCCACCAACCGCCCCACCAACCCCCCCCCCACCAACCGCCCCCACCAACCGCCCCACCAACCCCCCCACCAACCGCCCCACCAACCCCCCCCCCACCAACCCCCCCCCACCAACCGCCCCACCAACCGCCCCACCAGCCCCCCCCCCACCAACCGCCCCCACCAACCGCCCCACCAACCCCCCCCACCAACCCCCCCCACCAACCCCCCCACCAGCCCCCCCACCAACCCCCCCACCAATCCCCCACCAACCCCCCCACCAACCGCCCCACCAACCCCCCCCACCAATCCCCCACCAACCCCCCCACCAACCGCCCCACCAATCCCCCACCAACCCCCCCCACCAATCCCCCACCAACCCCCCCACCAGCCCCCCGACCAGCCCCCCCACCAACCCACACAGCCATCATCACACAACCATCACACACAGCCATCACACACACAAATATCACACAACCATCACACAATCAATGGAGTGGTGTGAGTAATAATGTACTTACTACACCACTGATAACACTAACAAAAAACATGTTTTTGTTCCTGGGTAGTAAGTGTTATTTCCTAATTGTTTACGTCTCAAAAGTACAGAAAGTGGCTATTACTCCCCACAAACTTTGCTTGAGTGACCAGGACAGTGATTTACACCATTGGAACCTCCTTTGCCAGTAGCAAAATATAATCATTGGTTTTTTACCCTTTTATCTGGCAACAAAACTGACACCTTTTTTACAAGGAGTCATGTTTGCATAGACCGCAATACCTGCGGTCGGAATGCAAACAAAAAACACAACTCTGATAATGATATGCACTGTCCTTGAAATTGATTTGTCCACACCCGAGACAGCTTTTCTTAGAGCCTAGTCTCACATGGTGTTGGACCAGATGACGCCAAAAGGCGCCAGATAAAAGGGTAAAAAAACAATTATCAGGACAGTGATATTTTGAAATTTACCTATTTTCAATGAGAAAACGTGTTGTGCATTTGTGTCTTTCGTTCACAAAGTCCTGGTCACAAAAGCAAAGTTTGTGGGGAATAATAGCGATTATCTATACTTTTTAGGCTGAAGCAATAAAAAATAATACTTTGTACCCAGGAACAAAAATGTGTTACATAGTGTAATGTAGTTACTACGCCACTGATAATGTAGTTACTACGCCACTGATAATGTAGTTACTACGCCACTGATAATGTAGTTACTACGCCACTGATAATGTAGTCACTACACCACTGATAATGTAGTTACTACACCACTGATAATGTAGTTACTACGCCACTGATAATGTAGTCACTACGCCACTGATAATGTAGTTACTACACCACTGATAATGTAGTTACTACACCACTGATAATGTAGTCACTAAACCACTGATAATGTAGTTACTACACCACTGATAATGTAGTTACTACGCCACTGATAATGTAGTCACTACGCCACTGATAATGTAGTTACTACGCCACTGATAATGTAGTCACTACACCACTGATAATGTAGTCACTACACCACTGATAATGTAGTCACTACACCACTGATAATGTAGTCACTAAACCACTGATAATGTAGTTACTACGCCACTGATAATGTAGTTACTACACCACTGATAATGTAGTCACTAAACCACTGATAATGTAGTTACTACACCACTGATAATATAGTCACTACACCACTGATAATGTAGTCACTAAACCACTGATAATGTAGTTACTACGCCACTGATAATGTAGTTACTACGCCACTGATGATGTAGTTACTACGCCACTGATAATGTAGTTACTACGCCACTGATAATGTAGTTACTACGCCACTGATGATGCAGCTACTACGCCACTGATGATGTAGTTACTATACCACTGATAATGTAGTTACTACGCCACTGATAATGTAGTCACTACGCCACTGATAATGTAGTTACTACGCCACTGAAAATGCAGTTACTACACTACTGATAATGTAGTCACTAAACCACTGATACTTTAATGAAGTACAACCATAACCACAATCATATTAACAGAAATCTATGCTTTGATTTACGTGAAGACAAGTCCAGATATTGTGGCCAAGGTTTAGCAAATTGTTATTTATATTTCCATAGCATCGCAATTATTTTTACAGCATTATATTGGGGGGACATTTTGAGCATATTTGAAAATTGGGGGGGGGGGGGGGGCGGGGGGTATGTCCCCCCCAATTTAGATTATAATTACAGCCTTGAGGCAGACAACCGAGTCACAGCAGCAGTAGTGGAGTAGTGATCCATCATCGTCATCGTCGCTGTGACGATGTCTCCTTCTTCGTATTTGTCTATCAGGACACTGCGTGATTACGCGTTGTGTACGGTCTCTGGTCTGGATGACCACAATTATGGCACCACCACCACCACTGCTAGTGGAGAGACTTTGTCACCTTCTTGGTTCTTTCGGTAAAGTCACGTAGAAGGGAAGTAATAAAATAATAAAAATAAAACATAATACAATAATTCTCACGACGTTTCGGCCACAACGCAAGCAGCCGTCCTCAGGTGAAAACCAGGTCTGTCGAGGCGACAGCGTCTGAGGATGGCTGCTTGCGTTATGGCCGAAACGTCGTGAGAATTATTTTATTATGTTTTATTTTTATTATTTTATTACTTCCCTTCTACATGATGACTTTACCGAAAGAACCAAGAAGATGAATCCCTGCAGTCACGAAAGCTTTAAATCGAAAAAGGACTTTGTCACGTTCCATTAGTGCATCGTCAGCCAGCATCTGCATCTTGCTGCCGCTCCTGCGATGGTTGGTGCAGTGGCTGATACGGTTTGGGGTGAACCATGAGCAGCTTCGTCGAAGATCAAATCCCCAGGGGATCGTCTGCGTTGGGTCATTCTCGTGATTTGCATTTAATAAACCAAAGCCGTAATTATAATATTCAAATATGCTCAAAATGTCCCCCCCCCCCAATATGCTATTAAAAAATAATTTCTATGCTATGTAAATAAAAACAACAATTTGCTAAACCGTGGCCACAATATCTGGACTTGTCTTCATATAAATCAACGCGTAGATTTCTGTTGAAATGATTGTGGTTACGGTTGTACTTTATTCATCCATAACATCTGCCATTACATACAACGAATAAAGGAATGGTAAAAAAAGTAAAAACAGAGCAATGTATTACAATACACTATTTAAAATTATTGTAAAAAATTAATAAAAAGTCCATCCCATGTATTAGTGATTTTTTTTTACATTTTAGGCAGGAAATTAGTTTTCAAATGTAGATATTTTTCTGGGTTGGGACCCCCAGACCCCTTGGAAGATTTGGGCCCCCCCCCAATGTTGACTCCATGGCTTCGGCCTTGAAATAAACAACTCAAGGGCCCTGGCAGTCCACCGCGTGCTGTGACCTTACCAAGATGACCGCCGAGAAAGTCGACTGCGCGGTGACGTCACAGGCAATCTGTCCTTCGCGATGCCCGTGAGGGAGGTGGCTTCTGTGACGTCAGATGAAAAAAAACGGACCGCCAGCCAATCACCGATCGTGGAGATGTTATCCAATCAGAAATAAGGGGGGGGGGGCGGGCATTTCACGGTACGATGTACTTAACCAATGGGATTACTCGATCCGTGGATCGCTTGCGAATGAATCGACGCAGTGATTAACCCTCGATGTGTCGATACAGAATCATGTCTATATATTGAACTGGAGGAATCCGTTCTAGATTTGAAGCTTTCGTGACTGCAAGGATTCATATTGTTAGGTTTTTTCGGTAAAGTCACGTAGGTAAAACATTAAACCATTATATAAACGGAGTGGTAGCTCCTGCAATCTCTCATTTACTTGATACAGCTGTCGTGGCTGTGACGGTTCCACCTGAAGACGGAAGCTTGTGTTGCCTCCGAAACGTCGTGATTTTTTATTTTATTTTACTTTTATTAATTTTAATGTTTTACCTACATGGTGACTTTACCGAATCCGATTAGCTATAAAGCTCTTTGTTCACAGATGTCCGGTCGGAGGCACTGGGTTAGAACGTTACAACAAAAAGTACAAAAAGCACGATGGGAGTACAAAGTAGAGGAAAAGTAAACAAATAACTTAAATAAATATCCAACTAAAACTAAACTATTTGTATTTTACGAGGTAAGGCCTCACTGAGCTGCTATGGAGTTCGTTTTCAGAAGCGACCTGGCCAACGAAAATGGCTTAACAACATCATCTTTTGATTTAAAGCTTTCGTGACTGCAGGGATTCGTATTCTTGGTTCTTTCGGCAAAGTCACGTAGAAGGGAAATAATACAATAATAAAAATATAAAAAATATAAAAATTATCCCGATGTTTCGACTGCAACACAAGCAATCGTCATCAGGTGTGAAATCCACAGCAAGAAAATTTGAAGAAAAAAACGCCACTTTTTTCACATTTTCTTGCTGTGGATTTCACACCTGATGACGATTGCTTGTATTGCAGTCGAAACGTCGTGAGAATTTTGTTTTATATTTGTATTACTTTGTTATTTCCCTTCTACGAGACTTTACCAAAAGAAATAATTATAAAAAATAAAATAACAAAATTGAAATAATAATAGAAATAAAATAAGCAATCATTTATTTTTTATTTCTATTTTAAAAAATGTTCCTTTTTATTATTTATTTTTACCCACGTGACTTTACCGAAAAAACATAAGAGTATGAATCCTTGCAGTCACGAAAGCTTCAAATCTAGAATTTACCGAAAGAACCAAGAATATCATCATCATCACGTGGACATTTATAGCAGCAGCCAAATAACAGTAAACTTGTGACGTTCAAAAAACTAAAACATTTTTTTTTTAAATCTTAACCACCAAAGTCCAATGGCGGCAAAGAGCTTCATTTTCAGAAGCTCGATCCGTGGGATCGCTTGCGACTGAATCGACGCGGTCGATTAGACCCCTCGATCCTCTCAACAAAGGTGGGCGCGGCTGTCGGATCGACTGGGGGGCGGAATCGATGCAACGGACGCCTCGATTCCGATTTCGCGAGGCCGTATTCGGGCATCGACACGCCCCCTATTCTCCATTTTCCACGTGACCATGACGACGACGATGACGACTATTACACGTCACTTTAACACGTGACCTGTCTTGCCAGTGTAACAAAAATAGAAGTAAAATAAGACGCGATTCCTCGCAAAAAAGGTTTCTGTTTGGTGTTTTAACATCTCAGCATATGTTTTATTCAAATATAAGCTAATAGCTCAGTGGGCTTTACCTGTTACGATAAAAAAAACTATTTTTATTACACGCTTTCTATTAACTCACTCTGTTGTTGTTATCGTATCTTCAAATCTTGTAACTCCATTTTAACCCACTTCCCAATGTGGTATCGACTGCAAACTTGGTATACTTATGTCATACTGATGACAATACTATATTCTATCATAAAAATGTAGAAATGTATATTTTTTAACAATCTTTTTACACGCTTTCTATTAACTCACTCTGTTGTATCCTCAAATCTTGTAACTCAATTTTAACCCACTTTTCAATGTGGTATCGACTGCAAACTTGGTATACGTATGTCATACTGATGGCAATACTATATTCTATCATAAAAAAATAAAAATATATATTTTAAAACTATCTTTATATGTTATGTTTCGCCTTGGGTCTAATTGTCAACGATCAACTGACGTTGGCTGTAAATCACCACGGTCTCTTACGCTATGGCAAGCTTCGGGGTCACTTCCTGGAGTTCTTTCATTACTAGTACAGTACATTTCATAAAAGCGTGTTTAAAAAAGTTTTCTTACAAATATTACTTATTTAGTTTTATTTGAATATATTTTCAAAGTGGTTTGTTTACTCTTTATATACGTTGCACTACTATCGTGTTTGTCGTTGCAACGTTTCTAACGCCGTGCCCCTAACTACTACAGCTGTGAGCAAAGCGCTTTATAGCTCTTCAGATTCCTCCTACTCCAGTCGAAATACGGATTCCGATTCTGCAACGCTACGCTTGCTTAGCTTCCAAATGCGGGCATCGACAAGGCCCCGGCTATACATTGGGGTCGTTCATAAATGACGTCACTCGATTTTGGACCATTTTTTACCCCCCCCCCCTCGTCACACGGCGTCACAAAAAGTCAGACACCCCCCTTAAATATTAAATATGACGTCACAAAGCTCTGCCCCCCCCCCAAAAAAAAATTAAACATGCTTCAAATCGCTTTAAACTATTGTCATTGTAGTGCGTATTTAATGTGGCGCTGCACTCTGATGTTGTAGGAGAAAACATTTATTAAAAAGTATATTTAATTAAGTAGAACGTGTTTATATTTATTTAAAGTTGCGCATTTTGATGTTCTCAAACACCCCTCCTCCCCCTCGTCACACATCGTCATAAATGTCTGACCCCCCCCCCCCCCCAGGTGCGTGACGTCATTTATGGACGGCCCCATTTCCACACGACGTCGATGATGATGATGATGACAAGCCTCTTTGCTAAACTATCATTTGTAATAGCCAAAGAGTCGCTTCTGAAAAATAAGTGAATAGCTCATTGGGCTTTTTACCTGGTAAGATAAACGAAAAATATTAGTTCAGTTTTATTTGCATATATTTGTAAGTTATCTGTTTACCTGTCCTATACTTTGTACTCCTGTCGTGTTTGTGTATATTGTCAAGTTTGACGTGCAGTGCTTTCACGACCAATATCCATAATAAAGTTTTACTGGTAGGAACCTCCTGCTTACACCAGCCCACAGGGGATTATTGTGTCCGTCCGTCGTGCAGGGACGGGCTGGGTAGGGAGGGAGGGGCTGGGTGGGGAGGGAGGGGCTGGGTGGTTGAGGGTGGGGAGGGGCTGGGTGGGGAGGGTGGGACTGGGTGGGGGGGGTGAGAGGGGTGGGGCTGGGTGGGGAGGGGCTGGTCACCCCGTGGTGCCCTTATAAAACTCAACGTTTAACCTACTCACGCCGGCTTGTGCCCGCCCTCACAGTCGGCCATATTTGCGGAATACACCACGCCACCGTTGACTCTGGCCATTGACCGAGCAACCCAACGTTCCTACCAGCTCCCTTCGCAGGAATGTGTTTTTGGGGGTTAGATCGCGTAAATATATAAATGTGCCGTTAGACCGCCACCACCCGACGCAGCCAATCAGTAAATATTTGTCACGTAAACAAAACGTGGCCAATTAGTTACTGGTCTACCACTAACCGGCTGTGTGTTGGAGAGTAAACCCACTGAAACATTTACAATTGTAGTGTGGTGTTTCGTGTAGTGTGTAGTATAGTGAATATTGCAGTGTGTCTTTGTAGGTGCTCGCAAATAGCACTTGCCCCACAGTCTGTTAAGGTTATATGGGGGATCTTTGTAGGTTCCTACTAACAGCACTTTCCCCACCAGTCAAATCGGTTAATCGAACGCGCGTCCTCGTTATGAGCAAAATTCAACTTGAAAAGAACCCTTTGACCCTTCCCAGAGCGAGTCGCTTTGCATCATCGTCATTGCAGGTGGCAAGGTAGATGTTAACGCCCTCGCCTGGTATGCAGGAGGTCGTAGGTTCGAGCCCGACGATGCCTGCTGCTGTATTTTTGGAGTTTAGCGTCTCTCTCATCATCATCACGGTGGCTAGATGTTAACTACCTCGCCTGGTATGCAGGAGGTCGTGGATTCGATCCCGACCCTGACGCCTGCTGCTGTAGATTTGGAGTTGCATCTCTCTCTCCCCCCCCCCTGTGGTCGCATGGATATTTCTCGTTCCTCCATGTTTTCCCCTCCACATTTAATCAACATCACCACGCGAGTATTTTGCGGCTGCTATAAATTTCCACACGATGATGATAGCCCACTTGGTTGAGCTGGTGTCATTTGTGATAGCCAGGTGTCGCTTCTTCAAAAAGAGCTACAACATAGCAGCTCAGTGGAGGCTTTACCTGGTAAGATAAAAATAAAAAGGGGAAAAACCCTATTAGTATATTGTGGTACTGGCAAAGGAGGTCCCATGATGTAGCTGCTCACCCCGAGCTCTCATTACTCTGGTAGTGCGTTGTCTTTGAACTGTGCGCCTTTTGGCGTCATCTGGTTGAACACCATATGAGACTAGGCTCTAAAGAAAGCTGTCTCTGGTGTGGACCAATCAGTTTCAAGGACAATGCATAAATTATCAGAGTATTGTTTTTGTTTGCATTTGACTGCAAGTATTGTGGTTAATGTAAACATGATTTCTTGCAAAAGGTGTCAGTTTTGTTGCCAGAAAAAAGGTGAAAACCCCTATTAGTATATTAAGATAAAAATAGTTTAGTTTTAGTGTATTTTTAAAAAGCATGCCGTTGAAGTCCAACTTCCGATTCAGCGCATTAGCACATGTCATCTTACATTGTAGACTTTCTCCTGGATCCTGGCCGTGTCAGTGTTCCCCCCTTAGAGGAAAGCGAAACCCGAAATCGGCTTTTTTCTTCCCAACAAGCACGCAATGCCAGATATGCCATAAAGTTTAATCGGGGAAGGCAAGATAATACAGGCGAATGCAGACGATCTTGTTCCAGGAAACTGGGGCGTGATAAGAGGTTTTTTGGGTTAGATCGCGTCAATATGTAAATGTGTCGTTAAACCCGCCACCACCCGACACAGCCAATCAGTAAGGGGTTTGTCACGTAAACAGAACGTGGCCAATTCGTTACTAGTACAGCACTAACCGCTTGTGTGTTGGAGAGAAAAGCCACAACATTTAGAATCATTTTACGACGTTTCACCAGTAATTACAACCAGCTTCATCAGGCGACAGCCAGATTTGTGGAGAAATCCTCCCGTTTCGTTCCTTAAATAGAACATTTAAAAACAAATTGGCTGTGTCGGGTGGTGGCAGGCAGGTTTGACGACACATTTATATATTTCCACAATCTAACCCCCCAAAAAAACCTGTATTATGGATGCCATTGGTCGCGAAAGCCCGACTACTATTACTACGTGTTAAACTGGGGCGTGATACATAAATCATTTCCGTCGCGTCTACAGTCGCGCAAAGTTCGGGGTGAGGACTCCGCGCGGGCACGCGCGCTCTCGTTCATCTGTACAGGCGAGGATTTTAGAAAAGCCTGGAATTCAAAAGGGACCCAGAACCGACCGAAGTGGCTTTTGTAAATGCCCGTGGCGAATATCCAGGACGGTCTTGGAACGCCCCACGGCGGGTGAGCACGAGTCGACGTCCGTCGATGCACGAGTCGACCACGATGCAAGTCGAAGCTACGCTAGCCGGTGGCGGCGGAGGAGGTGGCGGAGGAGCCGTGACCGAGGCGACGCCTCGGAGTGAGTCCATGAAATAAAAGAGTGCACGTCAAAAATCGTGCACTTGAGCCGGCCGGCCGATGGCTGAAAGTGGACAGCAGCAAAAAACGAAAAAGGAGACGGTGACTTCGATTTCAAACAATAAAACACAACCATCTAGACTAGCATTGAGATAACAAAAAACATTACAAATGCACGTCAAAGTAAAAATAACATTCTATTCGGCTATTCTAAGATACGCGTAAAAAAAGATAGTTGTCCTACGAAAGATGTTAACGTGCGGTGAACTTCCGCGCGGGTTAGTTTCCCGTAGCTCGTGAAGGCCAAATAATGATCGGCGTTCAATGTTCAGAGAAAGGATTTGACTTACAAAAAATGAATGTCTCGTTCAGTTGGAAAATACAACTCGACTCGTTTGAATTCTCGTTAAAAAAAGACTCCGCTGATGGATATGAAATACTGATGAGTATTTTATACTCATTCCCATCACCGTAGTCCGTATGAAATACTCGATCATCATGGATCGGGGCCACCGTACTTGGGCAAAATGGATCGCGGTCTTTGCTGGCTATTGCCAGCAACAACAACAACAGCTGCTGCTGCTGCCGCCGCCATTTTTCTTTTTCTCTTTTGTGAATAAAAAAAAATCTGTGCCCATTTCTGGACAAATCTGACCGCACAGCTCCCTCCAGCGGATAATTGGCATTGCAGCGTCCAATCGGAACAGAGGTAAGAGGTCACAGTTTTTCGCGTAGGAGGGCTTCGCGACCAATATTATCCACAATAGAGGTTTTTGTGGGTTAGATCGCGTAAATATATTAATGTGTTGTTAAACCCGCCAACACCCCACACAGCCAATTAGTAAAGGTTTGTCACGTAAACAGAACGTGCCAATTCGTTACTAGTTCAGCACTAACCGGTGTGTACGACGTTTCGACAGTAATTATTGATGATGCTAGTTGTAATTACTGGCAAAACGTCGTACTCAGATTGTAAATGCTGTGGGTTTACTCTGCAACACACAACCGGTTAGTGCTGTACTAGTAACGAATTGGCCACGTTCTGTTTACGTGAGAAACCTTACTGATTGGCCTTGGTGGCTTTAACGACACATTTATACTTACGCGATCTAACCCAAAAAAAACTCTTATTATGAAGAGGTCACATGACTACCATAGGTTATTTTTTAACCATATTCTGTAGACCAATCACCACCGATTCATCAACCAAACTTTTCAACAACACAAAAACCTTTCCGTCGCCTAAGAACGACGTCGCCCGGTCTCTTTTAACGAATGACCTCGTCTCCCAGTGGGTCACAATAAAACCAGCAGGTGCTCGCGTGCCACGCGACGTCGTGTTCGTCCCGCGACGCCCCGTGCCACCTGCAGCATGCGACCACGAATCCGCGCGCCTTAAGCGTCCCCGCCGTATCACCTCGAGACGCTTGTCGCTCGCTCGCTCGCGTCCCCCACGGCTCCCATCGTCCGCCTCCCTCGTCCGTCCCTCTGCGAATCCGTATCGACGGTTGTTTGTCGGTGTACGGAGCCCCCGGGGGGGGGCGCTCCCAAAGCCTTCGTAGGCCAATGGGGGACCCCCCTCCCCCCCCCCGCGGGTCACCAATTGACGCTGCCATAGTTGCTCACAAAAAAAAGTTGCTGGCAACAATTGGCCTTACCTGGTAAAATAACAACAAAACCTTTTAATTTGTCCCACAGTTGCCCCCAGTGTATCACGGCATTGAGAGCGCCGGGGATGAGATCCAGCAGCATAGTTGCTAAAGGTAAAAAAAAAAGTTGCTGGCAACAATTGGCCTTACCTGGTAAAAAAATTTAAAAAACGTGTTTCGTCGTTTCAATTGTCCCACAGTTGCCCCCAGTGTATCGTGACCTTGAGAGCGAATCCGATTCGATCCAACAGCAGCTATAATACATACATTACTCAGCTGTAAACAGAGCCTTGAAGGAGAACGTTATTCGATGGTGCTTCAGTCGTATCCGGACTGTTGTCGACGGCGACTAATGCACACGATGCAATGACAGACCTGGCCTGCCCACATCGGCCCAAGTGTGGAATCTGGGTGGTTTAAAAAAAGTACTTTTTTGCAACGAAAGCTTCACCTTGAAAGCAGCACGGCTGTCCGTGTGTTTGTCTCATCTCGCTCCCTCCACAGCCTCCCAGTCGGTCTTGGCCAGGTTCCGCCTCCTTTGGTAACACTGGTCAACACACTTTTTCTGGCATAAGGTATTCCAACGGTCTTAAGGTAATTTTGGGGTGCTGATTCCAAATCTGGCATCAGTTTTTGTCTATCACATCAGGTTTCTGAGATATCAAATATTACATTTTCAATAAAAACTGTAGAAGAAAAATATTAAATAAATGTGGGTATCTACATGAAATGATATTATAAACACACTATCATAAAAATACAGCACCATATTTTAACACTAAAGCAGTCACTGACTCGCAACAACTTGCAATCATAAGTGACGGAGTTAATTTCGGGTAAAATCAATGAAAATGGGGTATGCCGATAGCATACAAATGATGTGATAGAGCAAATCTGAGATCAGATTTGGAATCAGCACCCTGAAATTAGTCCAGGCCAGAAAAAAATGTTTTTTTTTTGTTGACCAGTGTAATTGTTCTTTGACAGAATCCCGGGTTTGGTCTCGATGTCGACGATGCGGGTCGCAATGGGGCCTACGTCGCCTTTTGGGGGGGGGGGGGAGCTTGGGGGGAGCGTGAAGCGTGCCCCCCCCACACCCCCCAGTTTAACACGAAGTTAGTCATCGTTAGTTTAACACGTAGCTCGCAGGAGTTAGCCCTACTACTACGTTTTAAACTTTCACGGGCAATATGATCCATAATAGAGGTTTTGTTGGGTTAGATCGCGTAAATATATAAATGTTGCGTCATTAAACCCGCCACCACCTGACACAGCCAATCAGTAAGGGGCTTGTCAAGTAAACAGAACGTGGCCAATTCATTACTAGTACAGCACTAACTGTAAACCCACTACAACATTTACAATCGGAGTACTGAGTACAATCACAATCAGTGCGTTACTTGTACAGCACTAGCCGCTTGTGTGTTGGAGAGCAAATCCACAACATTTACAATCTGAGTACTGAGTACAATATAGAATCGGTACGTTGTTAGTACAGCACTAACCACTTGTGTGTTGCAGAGCAAATCCACAACATTTACAATCCGAGTACTGAGTACAATCACAATCAGTGCGTTACTTGTACAGCACTAGCCGCTTGTGTGTTGGAGAGCAAATCCACAACATTTACAATCTGAGTACTAAGTACAATATAGAATCAGTACGTTGCTAGTACAGCACTAACCACTTGTGTGTTGCAGAGCAAATCCACAACATTTACAATCCGAGTACTGAGTACAATCACAATCGGTACGTTACTGGTACTTAGAGGGATAGAAACAGGAGGAGGATTTCTCCACAAATCTGGCTGATGCCTGATGATGCTAGTTGCAATTACTGGCCAAACGTGGTACTCAGATTGTAAATGTTGTGGATTTGCTCTGCAACACACAACCGGTTAGTGCTGTGCTAGTAACGTACTGATTGTGATTTTACTCAGTACTCAAGATTGGAAATGTTGTGTATTTACTCTCCAACACACCAGTGTGCCGTACTAGTTATGTACTGATTGTGATTGTACTCGGCACGTTCTGTTTACATGACAAACCTTTACCGGTTAGCTGCGTCGGCTGGTGGCCGGTTTAACGATGCATTTATATATTGACGCGATCTAACGCAAGAAAACTTGTCTCGTCCAAGGTCTTGGGGGGGGGGGGGGGGGGGGGGTTCGCCGTTGCGTTACCCAGCTCGCCGCCGCTTCGGATCCCAAAAACCCCGGACGCAGATCTTCGGCGGACGTCCGACCGGCGAGATCCGATCCACTGCCTGGCGCCACGGAGTTAACGGTGGCCGTGAAAGTCTCCGACGTGTCGTAGTGCTGGGATTTGGCGCACTGGGAGGAGCGTCTGGCTTTGGCCCTTTTGTAATTCGGGGCTCTGTACACGCGTTTGGGGATGCCACCCACCGCCCACCGCACCTCGATGCTGGCGGTGGTGCAGGTGGCGTCTTTATCGGTTCTGTGGTGCTCTTCCCGTGTCTATGGCTGGTGCCGTATTTCGGGGTGGCAGTGGCTCGTCGTGAGGTCGTATCCGTTGGATGATGCGGTAGCGTCCGGCATGTAGACATTGGGGTTTACTGGCAGCGTCAGGACATCAATGTTCCGGTCGCGAGATCCTCGCAACTTCACCCGTCGAGTCCCTCATTGTTCATACTCTTACTTTTTTCGGTAAAGTCACAAAAAAAGAAACTAAGAGTATGAATCCTTGCAGTCACGAAAGCTTCAAATCAGAATCCTCAGTGTTCAGTTCGGAGGAGCCGCGTCGTCCCAAGGGCCCAACGCGGCGCGTTGCTGGCGTGGCTTGCGTTGTTGCCGTGGAGACCGGGAGATCGGTGATCGATGTTCAGTCGGCCGTGACTACGATGGGTTCGAAATGGAAATATTGAGACGAAATATCGGGCTCATGATCCTGGTTCACTAAGTAGTTTCGGTATTTTAATGCTCCGATATTTTCGAGAATTAGAAAATTCCAAGGGCAAGGTGAAGGCAGGTTTTCACTCAAAAGGTCGCCATTTTGAATAATACTACAATTTAAAATGTCCAATTTATATATAGAGGACCGACAGGTTTAATAAATGACAGAAGATAAAATATCTCCGGGATACGATGCAGGCCAGCGGAGCTTTGCACTATCGACATTAGACCCCGAGGTGCCCGGGGACTTCCCGACATATTAAAAAGGTTAAAGTTTAAAAAAGGGGGGGCCTTGATCGAACCCGTCGCGACGCCAGTACTGCGTGGGGAGCGGTGATCCTAAGGTAGCTACGTTCACTCGGAAGATAACTTGTGTACACAGCCGGCAACTCACGCGTGGAAGATGTAACTGCGGGGGGGTCGATGACTTAACTGCCCCGCGCCCCCCCACAAGCCCGGCTACAGTATCGCTCCGCGTAGTGGCCTGGTTGTACGACGTGGGCCTGCGTACGAAGGCCCTCTAAGCGTATATTGACAACAGCTAAGGCTTCGGAGAGTCGGCTACATGAGCGGTTATTCTCTCAATCTCGTGGGTTGCTACTCTACTCTACCCCCCTGCCCCCCCCGCCTTGTTGAATTTGATTTCAACCCCCCACCGCCCCAACGTGGTTCTGAGACATAAATGTGTGAGAAATGAACATCGATGTTTTATCTTCTTGGTTCTTTCGGTAAAGTCACGTAGAAGGGAAATAATAAAATAATGAAAAGAAAACATAATAATACAATTCTCACGACGTCACAACGCAAGCAGCCGTCCTCAGGTGAAGAACAGGTCTGTCGGAAAGACAGCGTCTGAATGAAACACCCCAGGCTTGGAGCGTATATTTAAGCTGGGTTGGAGGGGGAAGAGCGCCTTGACAAAATTTAAATCGATGTCTTAACCCGATTGTCAATTTTGCGAGGGAAACCGCAACCAGGTGGCGGTAACTTCAAGCGAATAAAAAACGAAATTCAACGGACGTTCTGCGAGCGTGGCGTCATCTGACCGTGATGGCCGGTTACCCTTGAAGGACCCGCGTTGTTTTACGATCAGTGAGTTTTAGAAAGGTCTCTCGGTGTCGTTCTCGGTTACCGTGTGGGTTCACATTTCATCGTAATTATTTTAACTACGATAAAACCTCATGGGACCTACGGTAAAATGTCCGCCCTTTGGCGCCGTTCTCTCGTCTGACGCTGGCGGTGAGATTAGGCCTTTGAGAAGGCTGCCGTCTCTGGTGTAAGCCAATCAGTTTCCAGGACAATGCCATCTATTATCGGAGCGTGTCTTAGTTTGCATGTTCACCACATCTTAACACAACTCCCGTTTCATTGCCAGCAAGGGTAAAGACATCTTCTTATTTCTCATACGTAGTTATTTTACCCTGGCAGATTCATTCAACGTCATTGTCCCCCAATGACGCTCACGGACGATGTCACTTCACACATTTATAAATCACCCTTCGACAAACCTCCCCGCTGGGACATTGCCACGTGTACCCCCCCACCCCCCCGCGGAGAGTACACGGACGTCCCCCCCCCCTTGTCCCCTACCCCGGTTGAGAACCACCGGTGTAGACAAGACTCGCCGGTCGATGCACCCCTCCTCTCGCCGCTGCGCCGGGTCGAACTGCGGAAACCGTTGGAAGCCGCCCGGCGACCGAGCCGGAGGGGAGCCCGCCCCGACACGCCTTGCCCCGCCCCCCCACCGGCCGAGTCTAGGCGCGGATCTTGTTGTGCGTGCGCATGTGCATCTTGCGCGCCGACACGTTGGAGAATGCCTTTCCGCACTCGAGGCAGGCGAAGGGCCGCTCACCCGTGTGCGTGCGCCGGTGGTCCTTGAGGCCGTTGGCCTGCGAGAAGCACTTGCCGCAGTCGACGCAGGCGAAGGGCTTCTCGCCCGTGTGCGTGCGCCGGTGGGTCTTCAGGCCCGACATGTTGGTGAAGCACTTGCCGCAGTCCGTGCACAGGAAGGGCTTCTCGCCCGTGTGCGTGCGGTGGTGGTTCTTCAGCGTGTTGATCTGCGAGAAGCTCTTGCCGCACCTCGTCGCACGTGTACGGGCGCTCGCCCGTGTGCGTGCGGAAGTGGATCTTGAGGCTGGACACGGTGGAGAAGGCCTTGGTGCACTCCTTGCAGCCGTAGGGGCGCTCCCGCCGTGTGGGTGCGACGGTGGATCTTGAGGCTGGACACGTGAGTGAAGCTCTTGCCGCAGTCGCCGCACACGTGAGGCTTCTCGCGAGTGGGCGCCACCCCACCCCCCTGCTGCTGCTGCTGCCGACGCTGCCGCTGCTGCTGTTGCGGCTGTTGCCGCTGCTGCTGTTGCGGCTGTTGCCGCTGCTGCTGTTGCAGCTGTTGCTGCTGCGGTTGTTGCTGCGGCTGTTGCTGCTGCGGTTGCTGCTGCTGCGGATGCTGCTGCTGCCGCACCGGCTGCATCTGCTGCCGCTGGGGCTGCTGCCGCTGGGGCTGTTGCCGCTGCGGCTGCTGCCGCTGCGGCTGGGTCTGCTGCCGCGCCGGCTGCTGTCGCTGCGGCTGCTGCCTCTTGGGGGTCGGATCGACGGCATAGGCCTGCGCGTAGGCCCGGGGCGCGGGCGGCCCTTCGTCGCTCTCATCATCTGCTCACGCGCCCCCGACCAGAACAGCGTGGACACGTTAGTTGTCACTATGAGACATCTCCTTTACCAGTGGCAAAATATAGTGATAGGTTTTTACCATTTCAACAGGTACAAAAACTGTCGCCTTTATACAAGGCATCATGTTTGCAATAACCATAACACAAGCAGTCAAAATGCAAACAAAAAGAAACAACTCTGATGATGATAATGATATGCACTGTCAGTTTTTGTACCACCGCACCAGGTACTCATTTGAGTCGACCTAGGGGAGGCCCAGGACCGGTTAAAATAATCGTCACCGGTGTTGGCCGTGAGTGGGAATCGAACTCAGGTTGCCATGTTCGTAGCGCAGCGTAGCGCTAACCACTACACAGACACACACACACACACTACACACACACACTACACACACTACACACACACACTACACACACTACACACACACACTACACACACACACTACACACACGATGCTTTAAAAGTGGCGTGGCTCCCAGTAGCTTCTCCCTTATATCGGCAGGAAGAGAGCGTTCCAGACGGCCACAGAAGCAGCGCGTCTGTAAGCGGCGCGTGCGACGGATCCGGCAACCTCACGCACAGCAATCTTAATAAGGAGCTTTCGTGACTGCAGGAATTACTCTTTGGTCCTTCCGGTAAAGTGACGTATGAAGATAAAATAGTAAATGTAATAATAGCATACGACGTTTCGATTGCAACACAAGCAATCGTCATCGGGTATAAAAGAAATAGCAACAAAAATCTTAACCAGAAAACTATAGACAGACATATAAGCAGACAGACATCACAAAGATACACAGAGAGAGAGAGAGCAACACACATCGGCACACAGAGAGAGAGAACGTCTCTGTGACGTCACCGACTCTCACCCTCGCTGCTGCTCTCCTCCTCATCGTCCTCATCGTCCTCTTCATCCTCCTCCCCCTCCTCCTCCCCCTCCTCCTCCCCCTCCTCCTCCCCCTCCAACTCCTCCTCCTCCTCCTCCAACTCCTCCTCCTCCTCTTCATCCTCCTCCTCCTCCTCCTCGTCCTTGATCCAGCCATGGGAGGGGACGGCTCGCCCCGCGTGGGAGTTCACGGCGACCTCGGGGTGCGTGTCGTAGTCGTTGTCGTCGTAGCTCTCGTCCATGTCTGTCGAGTGGACGGCAGGCGAGTGAAACCCTCGCACAGGCCCGAGGGTAGACTACTCGTTGTGCCCCAGGCGAGATGTTGACTGCCTCGCCTGGTGTGCAGGAGGTCGTGGGTTCGACCCCGACCCTGACGACGCCTGCTGCTGTAGATTTGGATTCTGCGTCTCTCTCTCTCATCATCATCACGGTGGCTAGGAGATGTTAACACACCAGGCGAGGTAGTTAACATCTCCTAGCCACCGTGATGATGATGATGAGAGAGAGACGCAAACTCCAAATCTACAGCAGCAGGCATCGTCAGGGTCGGGATCTCACCCACGACCTCCTGCACACCAGGCGAGGTAGTCAACATCTCCTAGCCACCGTGATGATGATGATGAGAGAGACGCAGATTCCAAATCTACAGCAGCAGGCATCGTCAGGGTCGGGATCTCACCCACGACCTCCTGCACACCAGGCGAGGTAGTCAACATCTCCTAGCCACCGTGATGATGATGAGAGAGAGACGCAAATTCAAAATCTACAGCAGCAGGCATCGTCAGGATTGGGATCTCACCCACGACCTCCTGCACACCAGGCGAGGTAGTCAACATCTCCTAGCCACCGTGATGATGATGATGAGAGAGACGCAAATTCAAAATCTACAGCAGCAGGCATCGTCAGGATTGGGATCTCACCCACGACCTCCTGCACACCAGGCGAGGTAGTTAACATCTCCTAGCCACCGTGATAATGATGATGATGAGAGACGCAGCCTCCAAATCTACAGCAGCAGGCCTCGTCAGGGTCGGGATCTCACCCACGACCTCCTGCACACCAAACGAGGTAGTTAACATCTCCTAGCCACCGTGATGATGATGAGAGAGAGACGCAAATTCCAAATCTACAGCAGCAGGCATCGTCAGGATTGGGATCTCACCCACGACCTCCTGCACACCAGGCGAGGTAGTCAACATCTCCTGGTGACCGTGGCACGGCGTGCACACCCACCGGATGAGTCGCTGTCTTCCATCACGGCCGCCGCTCGCTGCTTCCCTCTGCCCGAATTGTGGATGTACATCTGGCTGATGGACATCTCTGAAAGTCAGAAGCGAGATGCACGGAGGCGATCGCTCGTTATGGAGCGTCGCTGGGGAGGGACGGTGGGGAGGGACGCGTTGGTGGGGAGGGACGTGTTGGTGGGGAGGTGGTTCGAAAAATAAGTCCAACATATATTCGTACATTGGGGCCATGCATGTGTAGTGTGTGTAGTGTGTGTGTGTAGTGTGTGTGTAGTATGTGTGTAGTGTGTGTGTAGTGTGTCTTTGTTGTGTGTGTAGTGTGTGTGTGTAGTGTGTCTTTGTTGTGTGTGTAGTGTGTGCGTGTAGTGTGTGTAGTGTGTGTAGTGTGTGTGTGTAGTGTGTGTAGTGTGTGTAGTGTGTGTAGTGTGTGTGTGTAGTGTGTGTAGTGTGTGTGTGTGTGTCTGTGTAGCGGTTAGCGCTACGCGGCAACACCGGTGACGATTATTTTAACCGGTCCTGGGCCTCCCCTAGGTCGACTCAAATGAGTACCTGGTGCGGTGTGTAAACATCACCACTGGGGAGACAAAGGCGGCCGGGCATGGTGCTGGCCATCCACCCCCTCGTGTGCCGTGCCGGCCTTCATAGGTGCTCGCTAACAGCACTTGCCCCAACAGTCTGTTACAGGCTACACGGGGGATCTTTGTCTTTGTCAGTCGACCCACGGCACCTGCTGGGTATGTCCCGTGACCTCCTGCCGATGGGCGTTCAACACTTCACACGGCATCAAAATGCACCTAGCCTGGCACGAGCGCTGTGATGATGTCACCGGCTGCTGTTGTTGTTGTTGCTGCTGTTGTTGTTGTTTGTGTGTGTGTGTGGTGTTGTCTCGCAAGGCAGGTAGATGCAGGCACCACCTTGCATCACCGGCTGTTGTTGTTTGTGTTGTTGTTTGTGTGTGTGTGGTGTTGTCTCGCAAGGCAGGCAGATGCAGGCACCACCTTGCGTCACCGGAGGGTTGAGCCAGCACTGCTGATAGGCTGCGTTCGAATCCACGCAGTTGTCTGCAAAAGGGAGACAAAGGATACGTCATCATCGTCGTCATCATCGTCGTCATCGTCATCATCATCATCATCGTCGTCGTCATCGTCGTCATCGTCATCATCGTCATCATCGTTGTCGTCGTCATCATCGTCATCATCGTCATCATCGTCGTCGTCATCGTCATCGTCATCATTGTCATCATCATCGTCATCGTCGTCATCATCGTCGTCATCGTCGTCATCGTCGTCATTGCCATTGTCAAACCCAACCCAATCGTTTCAAATGTTGTGGTGGCCCTCACGCTCACATACTGATCATGACGACGGTGATGATGATGATGACGACGTCTTCTTATCGGCGAAAGAACAGCGGGACGCTCGCCGTTAGAACGCCCCGCGTTCCACAGACACCCAGACCCACAGAGATCCTGGCTAAGAGATTTTCCCTCCCCCAGGACCTCACAGAAATGCTCAGCAAATCTGTAAACCTGTTCCTGGGGGTCTGAGATTGGATCACCGTTTTTTCCCCTAATGATGGTAATAGGTGTGGCGCTGCAGGTTACTTTTTTGATGGAGTTAAATAGTGATTTGTGATCGCGGGCCACTGAGGCAGACTCCATATCTTTCGATTTAAAGCTTTCGTGACTGCAGGGATTCATCTTCTTGGTTCTTTCGGTAAAGTCACGTAGAAGGGAAGTAATAAAATAATAAAAATAAAACATAATATAATAATTCTCACGACGTTCCGGCCACAACGCAAGCAGTCGTCCTCAGGTCACCTCAGGTCACCTGAGGACGGCTGCTTGCGTTGTTATTTTATTACTTCCCTTCTATGTGACTTTACCGAAAGAACCAAGAAGAAGACTCCGTCTCCTCAGCAACCCGCGACCACCACCCATCCTTGCAGCACCTTACGGCTCTCCGAACCTCCGAGCGAAGGCTGCGGTAAGCCTCCTCATTCTCTGACATGGGATGCTGTAGCCGATGAGAGTGGGCCTGTCGCTTTTTCTCAACTATCCTGAACGCCTCCTCTGTCAGCCAGGGTTTCTGGGGAGGTTTGGACCGCGTACCCAAAGCAGCCATTGCAGCTGCACGAGTCACAGTCCTAAACCATCTCGCCCATTTACCCTCGACATCTGAAGGAGTGGGGGACGATGCCAACCCCAGCTGCAAGCGATGATGAAATTCTCGCTTGCAACTTTTATCAGCTGAGACCAGGCCACTTTAGGTTGGAATGGGGTCCTGGGTGTACACCCACCACCGGAGTGAAAGAATGGCAGGCGCATCTTACAGATGACTAGTCGATGGTCAGAGGGCAGATCAGCTCCACGGTAGGTCCTGGTGTCAAGGACAAGGGCTCGCATCCGCTGGTCCGTCACTATGTAGTCCAGCAGATGTTCTTGCTTGGACCCGGCATGCATCCATGATGTTGTGTGGATGCGCCGATGCCGGAAGAGTGTGTTGGTAATTACAAGCCCATGGGCTGCACACAAATCTAGCAGCCTTCTACCGTTGTTATTGAGCTGATCTGGCCCATGCCTTCCAATCACTCCAGACCAGGTTGCCAGCATCATAACCAACTCGGGCATTGAAGTCACCCAACAAGATGACTCTGTCCCGAGTGGCCACTTTAGCCAGCACCTGTGACAGGAGGTCATAGAAGGCATCTGACTCATCGGCTTTGCCTGCATCCCTCCACGGATGTTCGTCTTCGGTGGGGGCATAAGTAACCACGACCACCACTCCTCGCCTCCGGTTGATGGGAAGGCGAGCCCAAAGTATCCTGGGGCTTACAGATTCCCACACCTCACCGCCACGCTCCCACGCCCCCTTCATTCTTTTGTTCAGAAGAAGAGCCACACACTAAACCTGTTGTTTGGCAGTCTCCTGCCCCGAGTAGAGGACTGTCCACCCCTCATGGTGGCAGGAGCCAGAACCGGTCCACCGGACCTCCTGAATGCTACAGAGATCCAGGCGGTACCGGTCCAGCTCCCGACAAAGGAGTGGAAGCCTCTCCTCCGCAGTGAGCGTTCGAATATTCCACGTGGCCATCCGTAGTGGATTTTAGTTGTTCTGGAAGAGCCCCGAGGGTGAAGATTGAATCTCCTGGCTCCGCCAATTGGGGTTTGGCCAGGAGACGTCATAGACGCCTGTTCCCCCGGGGCCTCCGGCACAAGCTTATTTGTTACATAGACACACACAGAAGACACACACACACAGAAGACACACACACAGACACACATACACACAAGACACACACAAGACACACACACAAGACACACACAGACACACAGAGACACACACAAGACACACAGAGACACACACAGACACACAGAGACATACACACACACAGAGACACACACAGACACACAGAGACACACACACAGAGACACAGAGACACACACACAGACACACACACAGACACACAGAGACACACACAGACACACAGAGACATACACATACACAGACACACAGAGACACACACAGACACACAGAGACACACACACAGAGACACAGAGACACACACACAGACACACACACAGACACACAGACAGACACATACACACACAGACACACACACAGAGACACACACACACAGAGACACACACACAGACACACACACACACAGAGACACACACACATACACACACACACACACAGACACACACACACACAGAGACACACACACACACACACAGAGCCCTACGAGGTCACGCTCCCAACCTACTGGCTGCCAGGTGCTCGTAGTGCATCCCCATGCCGGGCCGGGGATCGTAGCGACTCCGCTCCTCGGCCCGCTGCTGCTGCTGCTGCTGGTGCTGCTGCTGCTGGTGCTGCTGCTGCTGCTGCTGGTGGTGGTGCTGGTGGTGCTGGTGGTGGTGGTGGTGGTGCTGCTTCTTCTTCCTGTGCGAGCGTTTGTGTCCGTAGCCGTGCTTGGACGCTCCAGCCTCCATGCCCGCGCCGGACGCGTGAGCCTCTCCCCGTCGCGAGGGCCCACCCGTGCCGCCCGTGCCGCCCGTGCCGCTAGCGGCCCGCGCCACCCGCGCCGGCTCGATCGCACCCCCACCGCCCCGACCTGCGTGCGGACGGACACATGGTCGGGGTGGGGTCACGTGCGTGTTGGCGATGGTCGAGGTGGGGGGGTGGGTTGCTGGATGGGGGGAGGGGGTCGGCCGGAGGGGTCGGGTCGCCCCGGAGGGTTCGGGGGACGACTGCGGAATGGGCGACTCGTCCCCGTCGGGCGAAGGGTTGACTCTGTGGGTGGGTGGTGGTGGGGGAATGGTGGGGGGGGTGGTGGGGGGGTGGGTGGGGGGTAGCTTGGGCAGACAGTGTTGGTTAGCGGAGCTTGGGAGCCTGTGACAGGCTGGTGGGGCAAGTGCTGTGAGCGAGTAGCAGCAGCGCCTATGAACACACAAAGACAAAGATCCCCCGTGTAGCCTGTGACAGACTTTCGGGGCAAGTGCTGTTAGTAGCGAGTAGCAGCGATGAAGGCTACCGGCACTGTGGCACACACAGAGAGGGGTGGGTGGCCAACACCACGCCCGACCGCCTTTGTCTCCCCAGTGGCGATGTTGACACACCGCACCAGGTACTCATTTGAGGCTGAGTCGACCTAGAGGAGGCCCAGAACCGTTTCAGATAATCGTCACTGGTGGTGTTTGCCGTGAGCGGGAATCGAACTCGGGTCGCCGGGTTCGTAGCGCAGCGTGGCGCTGACCGCTACACGAAGGTGCGTGCGGGTGATTCAGTACCCGGCCGGGTACGGGTACGGGTAGGCCGTGAGTCACTGGTGAGTCGCCGTTTGTCACTCATTTCCCAACGTCTTGTCTCTTCTCACAATTCAAGTTCCTAGAATCAACCCACCCGCGCCTGCAACGTGGCTTCATCCCAGAGGTCGCAATCAGGTACCCGATACCCGTACCCTACCCGTACCCGGCCGGGTACGGGTACCCGTTTGCGACCCTGGTGCGGCCGGGTACGGGTACGGAATCAAAACCCGTTTGCGACCTCTGCTCTAGCGACTCGCTTGCCCATCACCACGTATATAATAACCTCCTTGTCGTAACAGCTCTCTCGCTGCTCCAGCAGTTCCACTTCTCGATTCTATTTTTTCCGCCTAAGGACGACAGCTTGCGTCAGAGGTCGCAAACGGGTTTTGATTCCTTACCCGTACCCGGCCGCACCAGGGTCGCAAACGGGTACCCGTACCCGGCCGGGTACGGGTAGCCGGGTATCGGGTAGGGTACGGGTATCGGGTACCCGGTTGCGACCTCTGCGCTAGAGTTGCTGAAGAGGTTGCGACAACTTTGACCGGTTAGAACAATTGAAAACGGTTGAACGTGAAAAAGTTGCAGATTTTTTTTTTTTAAAACTATTTAGCACGAAGAACAGTTGCTAGCAAGTGATGAAGTTTGCTGGTGAGTGAAAGGCAGGCCAAGCAGTGAGGCGGGTCGCAACGGTGTGCAACTTACGGCACGCTCGGTGCAACTGGAAGACTTGCAACTGAAGCAATTGGCAACTGAAGCGAGTTGCAACAACTGAAAGAGTTGGCGGCCGATACAAAGCAGTCGGAACGATTGCAATGGTTGCAGTGGTTGCAGAAGCAGTTGATGAAGCAGTTGCAACCAAAAGGAAGACTTGCAACTGAAGCAATTTGCAACTGAAGCAATTGGCAACAACTTAAAGAGTTGGCAGCCGATACGAAGCAGTCGGAACGATTTCAGCGGTTGCAGAAGCAGTTGCAGAAGCAGTTGCAACCAAAAGAAAGACTTGCAACTGAAGCAATTGGCAACAAACGAAAAAGTTGGCGGCCGATACGAAGCAGTCGGAACGATTGCAGCGGTTGCAGCGGTTGCAGAAGCAGTTGCAGAAGCAGTTGCAACCAACAGAAAGACTTGCAACTGAAGCAATGGCAACAACTGAAACCACCGCACGCAACAAAACAGTTGCAACGATTGAAACAGTCGGAAAAATTTAAACAGTTGCAACGGTTGAAACAGTCGAAAAAATTGAAACAGTTGCAACGGTTGAAACAGTCGAAAAATTGAAACAGTTGCAACGGTTGAAACAGTCGGAAAAATTGAAACAGTTGCAACGGTTGAAACAGTCGGAAAAAATTAAACAGTTGCAACGGTTGAAACAGTCGGAAAAATGAAACAGTTGCAACGGTTGAAACAGTCGAAAAAATTGAAACAGTTGCAACGGTTGAAACAGTCGGAAAAAATGTAAACAGTTGCAACGGTTGAAACAGTCGGAAAAATGAAACAGTTGCAACGGTTGAAACAGTCGAAAAAATTGAAACAGTTGCAACGGTTGAAACAGTCGGAAAAAATGTAAACAGTTGCAACGGTTGAAACAGTCGAAAAAATTGAAGCAGTCAGAACGATTGAAACAGTCGTAAAATTGAAACAGTTGCAACAGTTGAAACACTATGGGAACCTCATTTGCCAGTAAAAATATGATAATTGTTTTTTTACCCTTCTATCTGGCTAGGCTCTAAGGAAAGCTGTCTCGGGTGTGGACCAATCAACTTCAAGGACAGTGCACATTATCAGAGTTGTGTCTTTTGTTTGTATTTATGACTGCAGGTATTGCGGTCTATGCAAACATGACTCCTTGTAAAAAGGTGTCAGTTTTGTTGCCAGATAGAAGGGTAAAAAAACAATTATCAACAGTTGAAACAGTCGGAAAAATTGAAATAGTTGCAACGGTTGAAACAGTCGGAAAAATTGAAACAGTTGCAACGGTTGAAACAGTCGAAAAAATTGAAACAGTTGCAACGGTTGAAACAGTCGGAAAAAATTGAAGCAGTCAGAACGATTGAAACAGTCGGAAAAAATTGAAACAGTTGCAACGGTTGAAACAGTCGAAAAATTGAAACAGTTGCAACGGTTGAAACAGTCGGAAAAAATGAAACAGTTGCAACGGTTGAAACAGTCGGAAAAAATGAAACAGTTGCAACGGTTGAAACAGTCGAAAAAATTGAAACAGTTGCAACGGTTGAAACAGTCGGAAAAAATGAAACAGTTGCAACGGTTGAAACAGTCGGAAAAAATTGAAACAGTTGCAACGCTTGAAACAGTCGGAAAAAATGTAAACAGTTGCAACGGTTGAAACAGTCGGAAAAAATGTAAACAGTTGCAACGGTTGAAACAGTCGGAAAAAATGTAAACAGTTGCAACGGTTGAAACAGTCGGAAAAAATGTAAACAGTTGCAACGGTTGAAACAGTCGGAAAAAATTGAAACAGTTGCAACGGTTGAAACAGTCGGAAAAAATTGAAACAGTTGCAACAGTTGAAGAACATACTCTTTGTCCCTTTCGGTAAAGTCACGTAGGTGAAAATGAAAATAATAAAAATAATAAAAATTAAAAATAACTAAATTGTGTGCTGCGCCCGAAACGTCGTGCTTTAATTTAGTAAATTTTTCATTTTGATTCTTTTTATTTTCCGACGCGAAAAAACTTCAAATCTAGGTTGAAGAACATTTGACGCACCGGTTGTGACCAAAATGAAAGACTTGCAACAGTTGAAACGCGCGGCACGCTTGGTGCAAATGGAAAACTTACGATCAAATTAAGCGGTTGCAACGGTTGCATAAAATGCAGCGGTTGCAACGGTTGCAACGGTTGCAACAGGTTGCATCAAATGAAGCAGTTGCAACAAACTCCCCACACCACACTCCATACACAACAACCACCAACAATGGAATTATGTATCTGTGTGTGTCTCTGTGTGTGGTGTGTGTCTGTGTGTGTGTCTGTGTGTGTGTGTGCTGTATGTGCTGTGTGTGTCTGTGTGTGTCTGTGTGTGTCTGTGTGTGATGTGTGTGTCTGTGTGTCTGTGTGTGTGTGGTGTGTGTGCTGTATCTGCTGTGTGTGCT
Organism: Lampetra fluviatilis; assembly: GCF_964198595.1. NCBI lineage: Eukaryota > Metazoa > Chordata > Hyperoartia > Petromyzontiformes > Petromyzontidae > Lampetra > Lampetra fluviatilis. Next base: position 8,707,222 of record NC_136329.1, read on the forward strand.
GTGTGTGCTGTGTGTGTGTCTGTGTGTGTGCTGTATGTGCTGTGTGTGTGTGGCTGTGTGTGTCTGTGTGTGTGCTGTGTGTGTGTCTGTGTGTGTGCTGTATGTGCTGTGTGCGTGTCTGTGTGTGTCTCTGTGTGTGCTGTGTGTCTGTCTGTGTGTGTCTGTGTGTGGTGTGTGTCTGTGTGCATGTCTCTGTTTGTGTGTGTCTGTTTGTGTGTGTCTGTGTGTGTGTCTGTGTGTGTCTGTGTCTGTCTGTGTGTGTCTGTGTGTGTCTGTGTGTGATGTGTGTGTGTCTGTGTGTCTGTGCCTGTGTGTGTCTGTATGTGTGTCTGTGTGAGTGTGTCTGTGTGTGCTTTGTGTGTGTGTCTGTGTGCTGTGTGTGTGTGTCTGTGTGTGCTGTGTGTGTGTCTGTGTGTATGTGTCTGTGTGTGTGTCTGTGTGTGTCTGTGTGTGTGCTGTGTGTGTGTGACCGTGTGTGTGTCTGTGTGTGTGTGTGACTGTGTGTGTGTCTGTGTGTGTGTCTGTGCGTGACTTTACCCGCACGCGTGATCCCGCTGAAGTAGACCTTGCAGAACTAGCCGCGAATTATTGTACCACTGCCTGCTACTGCCTGCTGCCTGTTGCTGCCTGCTACTGGCTACTGCTGCCTGCTGCCTACTGCTGCCTGCTACTGCCTACTGCTGCCTGCTGCTGCCTGCTGCTGCCTGCTACTGCCTGCTGCTGCCTACTGTTGCCTGCTGCTGCCTGCTACTGCCTGCTACTGCCTACTGCTGCCTGCTACTGCCTACTGCTGCCTGCTGCTGCCTGCTACTGCCTGCTACTGCCTGCTGCTGCCTGCTACTGCCTACTGCTGCCTGCTGCTGCCTGCTACTGCCTGCTACTGCCTACTGCTGCCTGCTACTGCCTACTGCTGCCTGCTACTGCCTGCTGCTGCCTGCTACTGCCTGCTACTGCCTACTGCTGCCTGCTGCTGCCTGCTACTGCCTGCTACTGCCTGCTGCTGCCTGCTACTGCCTACTGCTGCCTGCTGCTGCCTGCTACTGCCTGCTACTGCCTGCTGCTGCCTGCTACTGCCTACTGCTGCCTGCTGCTGCCTGCTACTACCTGCTACTGCCTACTGCTGCCTGCTACTGCCTACTGCTGCCTGCTGCTGCCTGCTACTGCCTGCTACTGCCTGCTGCTGCCTGCTACTACCTGCTACTGCCTGCTGCTGCCTGCTACTGCCTACTGCTGCCTGCTGCTGCCTGCTACTGCCTACTGCTGCCTGCTGCTGCCTGCTACTACCTGCTACTGCCTACTGCTGCCTGCTACTGCCTACTGTTGCCTGCTGCTGCCTGCTACTGCCTACTGTTGCCTGCTGCTGCCTGCTACTACCTGCTACTGCCTGCTGCTGCCTGCTACTGCCTACTGCTGCCTGCTGCTGCCTGCTACTGCCTACTGCTGCCTGCTGCTGCCTGCTACTGCCTGCTACTGCCTACTGCTGCCTGCTACTGCCTACTGCTGCCTGCTGCTGCCTGCTACTGCCTACTGCTGCCTGCTGCTGCCTGCTACTACCTGCTACTGCCTACTGCTGCCTGCTACTGCCTACTGTTGCCTGCTGCTGCCTGCTACTACCTGCTACTGCCTACTGTTGCCTGCTACTGCCTACTGCTGCCTGCTGCTGCCTGCTACTGCCTGCTGCTGCCTACTGTTGCCTGCTGCTGCCTGCTGCTGCCTGCTACTACCTGCTACTGCCTACTGCTGCCTGCTACTGCCTGCTGCTGCCTGCTGCTGCCTGCTACTGCCTGCTACTGCCTGCTGCTGCCTGCTACTGCCTACTGCTGCCTGCTGCTGCCTGCTACTGCCTGCTGCTGCCTGCTGCTGCCTGCTACTGCCTACTGCTGCCTGCTACTGCCTGCTACTGCCTGCTGCTGCCTGCTACTGCCTGCTGCTACCTGCTACTGCCTACTGCTACCTGCTACTGCCTACTGCTGCCTACTGCTGCCTGCTACTGCCTGCTGCTGCCTGCTACTACCTGCTACTGCCTGCTGCTGCCTGCTACTACCTGCTACTGCCTACTGCTGCCTGCTACTGCCTGCTGCTGCCTGCTACTACCTGCTACTGCCTACTGCTGCCTGCTACTGCCTACTGCTGCCTGCTGCCTGCTACTGCCTGCTGCTGCCTACTGTTGCCTGCTGCTGCCTACTGTTGCCTGCTGCTGTCTGCTACTACCTGCTACTGCCTACTGCTGCCTGCTACTGCCTACTGTTGCTGCTGCCTACTGATGCCTGCTGCTGTCTGCTACTGCCTACTGCTGTCTACTGCCTACTGCTGCCTGCTGCTACAGCCTGCTACAGCCTGCTGCCTGCTGCTGCCTGCTACTGCTGCCTGCTGCTGCCTGCTACTGCTGCCTGCTGCTGCCTGCTAAGTGTGCAGAAGCACATGTGAGCGCACACACATTTATATATAAACCACGCAGCAGCAGCAGCAACAACAATGCCTACAACAGCCACCACCACCACTCTCTCTCTGTGTGTGTGTGTGCGGTGTTCTAAATAACCCCGTGTATCACGGCCGACGTTTCGGAGCACGGGCCTCCCTCCTCCTCCATGGCAAACTCGACGAGAGCGAGGAGCAGAGAGCGCACACAAAGAGAAGCGCTGCTGCTGCTGCTACTGGGGGAGAGGGGGTGGGGAGAGTGGGGAGAGTGGGAGGTGGGGGTGGGAGAGTGGGGGGTGGGTGGGGAGAGTGGGGAGAGTGGGAGGTGGGAGAGTGGGGGGTGGGTGGGGAGAGTGGGGGGTGGAGAGTGGGTGGGGGTGGGGAGAGTGGGTGGGGAGAGTGGGGAGAGTGGGGGGTGGGGGTGGGAGAGTGGGGGGTGGGTGGGGAGAGTGGGGAGAGTGGGGGGTGGGTGGGGAGAGTGGGGGGTGGGTGGGGAGAGTGGGAGGTGGGGGTGGGAGAGTGGGGGGTGGAGAGTGGGTGGGGGTGGGAGAGTGGGTGGGGAGAGTGGGGGGTGGGGGTGGGAGAGTGGGGGGTGGAGAGTGGGTGGGGAGAGTGGGGAGAGTGGGAGGTGGGAGAGTGGGGGGTGGGTGGGGAGAGTGGGGGGTGGAGAGTGGGTGGGGGTGGGGAGAGTGGGTGGGGAGAGTGGGGAGAGTGGGGGGTGGGAGAGTGGGGGGTGGGTGGGGAGAGTGGGGAGAGTGGGGGGTGGGTGGGGAGAGTGGGGGGTGGGTGGGGAGAGTGGGAGGTGGGGGTGGGAGAGTGGGGGGTGGAGAGTGGGTGGGGGTGGGAGAGTGGGTGGGGAGAGTGGGGGGTGGGGGTGGGAGAGTGGGGGGTGGAGAGTGGGTGGGGAGAGTGGGGAGAGTGGGGAGAGTGGGGAGAGTGGGAGGTGGGAGAGTGGGGGGTGGGTGGGGAGAGTGGGGGGTGGAGAGTGGGTGGGGGTGGGGAGAGTGGGTGGGGAGAGTGGGGAGAGTGGGGGGTGGGGGTGGGAGAGTGGGGGGTGGGTGAGGAGAGTGGGGAGAGTGGGGGGTGGGTGGGGAGAGTGGGGGGTGGGTGGGGAGAGTGGGAGGTGGGGGTGGGAGAGTGGGGGGTGGAGAGTGGGTGGGGGTGGGAGAGTGGGTGGGGAGAGTGGGGGGTGGGGGTGGGAGAGTGGGGGGTGGAGAGTGGGTGGGGAGAGTGGGGAGAGTGGGAGGTGGGAGAGTGGGGGGTGGGTGGGGAGAGTGGGGGGTGGAGAGTGGGTGGGGGTGGGGAGAGTGGGTGGGGAGAGTGGGGAGAGTGGGGGGTGGGGGTGGGAGAGTGGGGGGTGGGTGGGGAGAGTGGGGAGAGTGGGGGGTGGGTGGGGAGAGTGGGGGGTGGGTGGGGAGAGTGGGAGGTGGGGGTGGGAGAGTGGGGGGTGGAGAGTGGGTGGGGGTGGGAGAGTGGGTGGGGAGAGTGGGGGGTGGGGGTGGGAGAGTGGGGGGTGGAGAGTGGGTGGGGAGAGTGGGGAGAGTGGGAGGTGGGAGAGTGGGGGGTGGGTGGGGAGAGTGGGGGGTGGAGAGTGGGTGGGGGTGGGGAGAGTGGGTGGGGAGAGTGGGGAGAGTGGGGGGTGGGGGTGGGAGAGTGGGGGGTGGGTGGGGAGAGTGGGGAGAGTGGGGGGTGGGTGGGGAGAGTGGGGGGTGGGTGGGGAGAGTGGGAGGTGGGGGTGGGAGAGTGGGGGGTGGAGAGTGGGTGGGGGTGGGAGAGTGGGTGGGGAGAGTGGGGGGTGGGGGTGGGAGAATGGGGGGTGGAGAGTGGGTGGGGAGAGTGGGGAGAGTGGGAGGTGGGAGAGTGGGGGGTGGGTGGGGAGAGTGGGGGGTGGAGAGTGGGTGGGGGTGGGAGAGTGGGTGGGGGTGGGGAGAGTGGGAGGTGGGGGTGGGAGAGTGGGGGGTGGGTGGGGAGAGTGGGGGGTGGAGAGTGGGTGGGAGAGTGGGTGGGGGTGGGAGAGTGGGGGTGAGAGTGGGGTGGGGGAGAGTGGTGGGGGGGGGGGGAGAGTGGGGGGTGGGTGGGGAGAGTGGGGTGGGGGGGAGAGTGGGGGGAGAGTGGTTGGAGAGTGGGGTGGGGGGTGGGGAGAATGGGTGGGGGGTGGGTGGGGAGAGTGGGGTGAGTGGGGGGGAGAAAGGGGTGAGTGGGGTGGGGGGCAGAGTGGTGGGAGAGTGGTGGGGAGGGGGTGAGGGAGGGTGGGGAGGGTGGGGAGAGAGTGGGTGGGTGGGAGAAAGGGGTGAGTGGGGTGGGGGGGAGAGTGGTGGGAGAGTGGTGGGGAGGGGGGGAGAGAGTGGGTGGGGAGAGTGGTGGGGAGGGAGGGGGGGAGTATGGGTGGGGAGGGGGCGAGGGTGGAGAGAGAGTGGGTGGTGGTGATAGAGTGGGTGGTGGTGGGGAGGGAGGATGGGTGGGGGGGTAGAGTGGGTGGTGGTGGTGGGGTGGAGAGAGTGGGTGGATGTTTGAGAGTGGGTGGGTGGTGGTGGGGGGAAGGGTGGTGGGGGGAAGGGTGGTGGTGGGGGGAGAGAGTGGGTGGATTTTTGAGTGGGTGGGTGGTGGTGGGGGGAAGGGTGGTGGTGGGGGGAGAGAGTGGGTGGATGTTTGAGAGTGGGTGGGTGGTGGGGGGGAGAGGGTGGTGGTGGGGGGGGGAGAGAGAAATGGAGCTCTCGCTGCTGCTCATAGAGACCCCCAACATCGTCAGATCGCAACGTCCAACAGACGTTGAACGACGGTGGTGGTGGTGGGTGGTGGTGGTGGGTGGTGGTGGTGGTTGTGTTGGTGGTGGTTGTGTTGGTGGTGGTGGTTGGTGGTGGTTGTGTTGGTGGTGGTTGTGTTGGTGGTGGTGGTTGGTGGTGGTTGTGTTGGTGGTGGTTGTGTTGGTGGTGGTTGTGTTGGTGGTGGTGGTGGTTGGTGGTGGTGGTTGGTGGTAGTGGTTGTGTTGATGGTGGTTGTGTTGGTGGTGGTGGTTGGTGGTAGTGGTTGTGGTTGTGTTGATGGTGGTTGTGTTGGTGGTGGTGGTTGGTGGTGGTAGTGGTTGTGTTGATGGTGGTTGTGTTGGTGGTGGTGGTTGGTGGTGGTTGTGTTGGTAGTGGTTGTGTTGATGGTGGTTGTGTTGGTGGTGGTGGTTGGTGGTGGTTGTGTTGGTGGTGGTTGTGTTGATGGTGGTTGTGTTGGTGGTGGTGGTTGGTTGTGGTTGTGTTGATGGTGGTTGTGTTGGTGGTGGTGGTTGGTGGTGGTAGTGGTTGTGTTGATGGTGGTTGTGTTGGTGGTGGTGGTTGGTGGTGGTTGTGTTGGTGGTGGTTGTGTTGATGGTGGTTGTGTTGGTGGTGGTTGTGTTGGTGGTGGTGGTTGGTGGTGGTTGTGTTGGTGGTGGTTGTGTTGGTAGTGGTTGTGTTGATGGTGGTTGTGTTGGTGGTGGTGGTTGGTGGTGGTTGTGTTGGTGGTGGTTGTGTTGATGGTGGTTGTGTTGGTGGTGGTGGTTGGTTGTGGTTGTGTTGATGGTGGTTGTGTTGGTGGTGGTGGTTGGTGGTGGTAGTGGTTGTGTTGATGGTGGTTGTGTTGGTGGTGGTGGTTGGTGGTGGTTGTGTTGGTGGTGGTTGTGTTGATGGTGGTTGTGTTGGTGGTGGTTGTGTTGGTGGTGGTGGTTGGTGGTGGTTGTGTTGGTGGTGGTTGTGTTGGTGGTGGTGGTTGTGTTGGTGGTTGTGTTGGTGGTTGGTGGTGGTGGTTGTGTTGGTGGTTGGTGGTTGGTGGTGGTGGTTGGTGGTGGTAGTGGTGGTTGCTCACCTCTTGTCTGGCACAGATTGACAGCTTGAGAGAGAGAGAGAGGGGAGGGAGGAGGGAGAGTGAGAGAGTGGGGGAGAGAGTGAGGGGGTGAGTGAGAGAGTGGGAGAGAGAGTGAGGGAGAGAGTGGGGGAGAGAGTGGGGGAGAGTGAGAGAGTGGGAGAGAGAGTGAGGGGGTGAGTGAGAGAGTGGGGGAGAGTGGGGGAGATGGAGGGAGCGAGAGAGAGAAAGGGAGAGTGAGTGAGAGAGAGTGAGAGAGTGGGGGAGGGAGTGAGGGGGTGAGTGAGAGTAAGGGAGAGTCAGGGAGAGAGTGAGTGAGATTGAGGGAGTGTGAGTGAGAGACAGTGAGAGAGAGAGATTGGGGGAGGTTGAGGGAGTGAGAGAGAGAAAGGGAGAGAGGGTGAGGGGGAGCGAGGGAGCTGAAAAACGCCCCCCCCACTCAGCTTGCCCCCCGTGGTGGCTGCTGGGCGCTTGACGCGTCAACGGCCATCTTGGGTGAGGGTGGTGGTGAGGGTGGTGGGAGTGGTGGTGAGGATGGTGAGTGTGAGTGTGGTGAGGGTGGTGGTGAGGGTGGTGGGAGTGGTGGTGAGGATGGTGAGTGTGAGTGTGGTGAGGGTGGTGGTGAGGGTGGTGGTGGTGAGGGTGGTGGTGGTGAGTGTGGTGGTGGTGGTGGTGGTGAGGGTGGTGGTGAGGGTGGTGGTGGTGAGTGTGAGGGTGGTGAGGGTGGTGGTGAGGGTGGTGGTTTTGTGAGGGTGAGGGGGGTGGTGAGGGTGAGGGGGGTGGTGAGGGTGGTGAGAGTGGTGGTGAGTGTGGTGGTGAGGATGGTGAGTGTGGTGAGTGTGGTGAGGGTGGTGGTGGTGAGTGTGGTGGTGAGGGTGGTGAGTGTGGTAGTGAGGATGAGTGTGGTGGTGAAGGTGGTGGTGAGGGTGGTGCGGAGTGTGGTGAAGGTGGTAAGAGTGATGATGGTGAGTGTGGTGAGAATGAGGGTGGTGAGGGTGGTGGTGAGTGTGGTGTGAGGGTGGTGGTGGTGAGTGTGGTGGAGGGTGTGGTGGTGGTGGTGAGGGTGGTGAGTGTGGTGGTGAGGGTGGTGGCGAGTGTGGTGGTGAGTGTGGTGAGGGTGGTGAGTGTGGTGAGTGTGGTGGTGAGGGTGGTTAGGGTGGTGGTGAGTGTAGTGGTGAGGGTGGTGGTGGTGAGTGTGGTGGTGGTGAGGGTGGTGGTGAGTGTGGTAAGTGTGGTGGTGAGGGTGGTGAGGGTGGTGGTGGTGAGGGTGGTGAGTGTGGTGGTGATGCTGGTGGTGAGTGTGGTGGTGAGTGTGGTGAGGGTGGTTAGTGTGGTGGTTGTGAGGGTGGTGAGTGTGGTGGTGATGCTGGTGGTGAGTGTGGTGGTGGTGAGGCTGGTGGTGAGTGTGGTGGTGATGGGGTGGTGAGTGTGGTGAGGGTGAGAGTGGTGAGTGTTGTGGTGAGTGTGGTGATGCTGGTGGTGAGTGTGGTGGTGAGGGTGGTGAGTGTGGTGGTGAGGGTGGTGGTGGTGAGGGTGGTGAGTGTGGTGGTGAGGGTAAGGGTGGTGATGAGTGTAGTGAGTGTGGTGAGGGGGATGGTGGTGAGTGTGGTGAGAGTGGTGGTGGAGGGTGTCACGTGACCTCGTGCCAGCAGCGCCTTTCCGACACTTCACGTGACAAGCCTCAAGGTGCACAAAGACAAAGATCCCCCGGGTAGCCTCAACAGACTGTTGGGGCAAGTGCTGTTAGCGAGTAGCACCTACAAAGACAAAGATCCCCCGGGTAGCCTCAACAGACTGTTGGGGCAAGTGCTGTTAGCGAGTAGCACCTACAAAGACAAAGATCCCCCGGGTAGCCTCAACAGACTGTTGGGGCAAGTGCTGTTAGCGAGTAGCACCTACAAAGACAAAGATCCCCCGGGTAGCCTCAACAGACTGTTGGGGCAAGTGCTGTTATGGAGTAGCACCTACAAAGACAAAGATCCCCCGGGTAGCCTCAGCAGACTGTTGGGGCAAGTGCTGTTATGGAGTAGCACCTACAAAGACAAAGATCCCCCGGGTAGCCTCAGCAGACTGTTGGGGCAAGTGCTGTTAGTGAGTAGCATCTACAAAGACAAAGATCCCCCGGGTAGCCTCAACAGACTGTTGGGGCAAGTGCTGTTATGGAGTAGCACCTACAAAGACAAAGATCCCCCGGGTAGCCTCAGGAGACTGTTGGGGCAAGTGCTGTTAGTGAGTAGCATCTACAAAGACAAAGATCCCCCGGGTAGCCTCAACAGACTGTTGGGGCAAGTGCTGTTAGCGAGTAGCACCTACAAAGACAAAGATCCCCCGGGTAGCCTCAACAGACTGTTGGGGCAAGTGCTGTTATGGAGTAGCACCTACAAAGACAAAGATCCCCCGGGTTGCCTCAACAGACTGTTGGGGCAAGTGCGATGACGTCACCGCACACACACTAATGGCCATGACGTCATCCTTCGCCCACCCGCGCCCTGAGCAAGATGGCGGGCGGGCGCGTCAATCCTTTGTGACGTCACGGGCAGTTCGAAGTCCACGCTGCTCGTCGACAGGGGGCGGGGTAGTGGGGCGGGGTAGTGGGGGGGTGGTGGGGGGTGGTGGGGGGGTAGTGGGAAATTGTCTCTGACGTCATCGGAGGCGTGTTCCAAAAAATCGGGCGCCATCTTGGTACGGGGGAGTGCTTCTCGTCCGTTATACAGTGCAGTATTTAATTAAATAATGTTGACAATCCTTTTCATTTTATACGGCGTAGAACGCTGCACTTTGATCATATAGAAGGATAAAATCCCATATACAGCCACTACCACTAAGGGGATGTGGGAGTCCCCCCCCCATAGAAAAAAGTCTAAATTTGAAAACTAATTTCCTGCCTAAAATATTAAAAAAATGCACTAACACATGGGATGGACTTTTTATTAATTTTTTTAACAATAATGTCTAATAGTGTATTGTATTTCATCGCTCTGTTTTAACTTTTTTTTTACCTTTTCTTGTTTCACTGCATGCAATGGCAGAGATTAGGGATTAATAAAGTACAACCACCATAACCACAATCATATAAACATAAATCTATGCTTTGTTATATGAAGACAAGTCCAGATATTGTGGCCAAGGTTTAGCAAATTGTTATTTTTATTTACATAGAATCGCAATTATTATTTAAAAAATAATTTTATAGCAATATATTGGGGGGGGGGGACATTTTCAGCATATTTTAATAAACATTAATGATACATTAGTACCAAATCCCATATACAGCCACTACCACCAAGAAAACTACAAATCTGCTATCATGCAAGCATCAACCAATGAATGAACAATTGATTTATGTATCAATCACAAATGATAGCCTCGATTAAGTGGCTTTTCAACATTGTGTGGACATCTATAGCAGCAGCCAAACAACTCTAAACGCGTGGTGACGTTGATTCTAAATGTGGAGGGAAAACCGGAGGACCGGGAGAGAAATCCACGTGGCCACGGAGAGAGAGAGACACAGACTCCAAATCTACAGCAGCATGCGTCGTCAGGGTCGGGATCGAACCCACGACCTCCTGTATACCAGGCGAGGTAGTCAACATCTCCTAGCCACCGTGATGATGATGAGAGAGACGCAAACTCCAAATCTACAGCAGCAGGCATCGTCAGGGTCGGGATCGAACCCACGACCTCCTGCACACCAGGCGAGGTAGTCAACATCTCATAGCCACCGTGTCGTCCACCCAAAGCTGGAAACCTCGTAGATTGTGTAGTATATCATGTATAGTAGTGTATAGTAGTGGTGTCATACAATCCTGTCAACCCCTTATCAGTGCCTTACCTAATTACAGACCAAGTCAGACCTTAATGGTCACCCTGTGTCCCCTTATACATCTCAACGTTCATATTCCAAAGTCCCACAATCACAAGGAGAGAAACACAAACACAGAGACAACATTTTTAGTATTTTTTTTTGCCCCGTATTGAAACGGATGTACGTCGCCTGGAGCTGGACACTGAATTTCCCCCCGTACAAGAATACGGGCTAAATCGTGTGGGGTGACAGCTATACTACACTACACACTGCTAGATAGTACACTACAATACACTACACTACAATACACTACTATACACTACACTATACACTACAATACACTACTATACACTACACTACTATACACTACACTATACACTACAATACACTTCTATACACTACACTATACACTACTATACACTACACTATACACTACAATACACTTCTATACACTACACTATACACTACACTATACACTATAATACACTACTATACACTACACTACTATACACTACACTACTATACACTACACTACTATACACTACAATACACTACTATACACTACACTATACACTACTATACACTACACTATACACTACAATACACTTCTATACACTACACTATACACTACTATACACTACACTATACACTACAATACACTACTATACACTACACTATACACTACTATACACTACACTATACACTACAATACACTTCTATACACTACACTATACACTACTATACACTACACTACAATACACTACACTATACACTACAATACACTACTATATACTATGCACGGCTATACACTACTACACTATACAACTACACTGTAGACAACTTTATACTACACTATGCACTACTATACACTACACTATACACAACACTATACACTACTATACACAACACTAATATACACTACACTATACACTACTAAACACTACACTATACTATACACTACTATACACTACACTACTATACATTATCACAAGGGAGAGAAACACACACACAGCATTTTTTGTTTACAAAACTAAAAAAATTCGATTTAAAGCTTTCGTGACTGCAGCAGGGATTCATCTTCTTGGTTCTTTCGGTAAAGTCACGTAGAAGGGAAGTAATAAAATAATAAAAATAAAACATAATAATATATTATTTTATTATGTTTTAAAATAAAACATAATAAAATATTATTTTATTATGTTTTATTATGTTTTATTTTTATTATTTTATTACTTCCCTTCTACGTAACTTTACCGAAAGAACCAAGAAGATGAAAACTAAAAAAATCCGTGTTTTTTTTAACTCAAATCCCCCCTCACCCCCCCCCCTCACCCCCCCCCTCACCCCCCCCTCACCCCCCCTCACCCCCCCCTCACCCCCCCCCCTCACCCCCCCTCACCC